>NC_056734.1:755863556-755996056 GCF_019279795.1 Protopterus annectens
AAAAAAACACTTGTGATATAGGCAAAGAGCAATAATACAAGGAAATTAGTTCAGGTCAGGAGATGCTATTCTAATAACAAATAGATAATACTAACTATGTAATACAAATTATGTAATTAAAAAAATGAAAATAAAAATAATAATGTTTTTTTTTTTTTTTTTTTTTTTAGTAACAGTAGAATCATAATGTTATTTATGATTTGAGAGAGAGATTTAGAGTGTTAAATAAAATGCAAATATAGTTGAAAGATGAAAGTAGGTTAGTCTGGATTGGTACAAGAGCAGAGCCAGAAGTTATTCAGATGTGAAAGAAGTTGCTTTTTAAAGCAAGGAAAAGTGGCTAGAGAGGAGATATGTAAGGGAAGGTTATTCCATATTTTGCCAACTGAGTTGGAGAAAAGGCAGTTCCCTGCAGAGTTTGAAATTCTGGTCATGTTAACTTGTAGCTTTTGGGAGGAGCGTAGTTGTTTTAAATTATTATAGGGAGTCAAGAGGTTGCTAAGAGCAGGTGTTTTGAGGGTTGATATAAAATTTTATGTGCTATTAAGAGTTGTTGATAGATAATCTTGTTAGGAAGTTCCAGCCAGTGTAGAAGTTTTAAGTTTATGCAGTGGTGAGTTCTATATTGAGATGCAGTGGCAAATCGAGCTATGTTGTGGTAGGATATAGACAGTTTCCTAAGGTTACCTTTAGATAGATTAGTGTAGATCGAGGATGCATACAGAAGGGTAGAGATAAGATGTGATTGTGCTAAAGTAGTCCGTGCCTTAGGTGTAAGGAAGGGTTTTATTCTGTATAGTGAACCAACCTTTTATTAACTGTTTTATTGTGTTATTAATGTGGTGGTCAAAGCTAAGATTATTATCAATAGTAACACCAAGCAGTTTTGTAGTGGAGTCAGGAGTAATGTGAGAGTTATCACTTGCAGTGATAGTAAAATGTAGTTGAGTAGATTTGTGTGTAGGTGAAAAAGTAATAGTTTTGTTTTCTTGGGGTTAAGGAGAAGACATCTTTTAGAGAACCATTGTTCAACGGTTGAAAAGGTAGCTTGTGTAAGGGATTGGAGTTCTGGTTGAGAGGAGGCTGTACAGATTAAAGTGGAATCATCTGCATATTGTATGCAGGTAGTGTTTTGGATAGATGATTGGAGATCATTAATAAAGATGGAGAATAAAAGTGGGCCTAGTATAGATCCCTGTGGTACTCCTAATGAGATAGGTAATAGAGTAGATAGAGAATTTTTCCAGAGTACTGCTTGATGTCGATCTTCTAGATATGATGAGAACCAGGTTAAAGAAGAGTCATCCAAGGCAAGGGATTTCAGTATGTGGAGAAGAAGTGTATGATTTACCATATCGAAGGCTTTTGACAGGTCTAGAAATAGAGAAGAGGTTAGTTTGTTGTTATTACGGTTACAGTTGATGGTATTGGTGAAAGAGAGTAGTGCAGTGGTAGTACTATGTGAAGGCCTAAATCCATGTTGGGTGTCAGCTAGTAGGTTGTTAAGGAGGAGATGGTTTAGTAGTTGTTTATGTATACATTTTTCCATAATTTTTGCTAGAGGAGATAACAGTGCAATTGGGCGAAAGTTAGAAAGGTCGGTAGATTTGCCTCCTTTGTGTAAGGGTATGATGTGTGATATTTTCCAAATTGCTGGGAAAGCACTTTCTTTTATGGATCTGTTTATTAGAATAGAGACAGGATAGGCAATAGCTTTAGCTGCTACTTGCAGGAATTCAGCAGGAAGCTTGTCTGCTGAGGGGGTAGTGGGTTTAAGTTTGTGTAATAGAGATTGTATATAAGAGGTGGGTATGGGTTGTAGTTGAAGGAGAGGAAGAGAGTCATTGAAGCTACTTAAGAGCAGTTGAGAGGTATCAGGAGATAGGTGGTTAGCAAGACTTTGTATGGATGAAGTAAAGAAAGTATTGAAATTATTGGCTATTAAAGTAGAGTCTTCGGGGTCTAAGTCCTGGGGATTGGGTGTGATTAATTTGCCTGGGGTAATTAGATTGTTAATAGTAGACCAGAATTTTTTTGGTTCTTTATTAGTGGATTGTTGTAGTTCAAAGTAAAAATTCTTTTTATCTGTTATGATAGCTTTTTTGGTACTGTTTCTGAGCTCTCTAAAGGTTTGATGATCTGTTGGGTTTCTAGAGGAACGCCATTTTTTCCAAGATTTATTTCTGAGAATAATTTTATGCTTAGTATTGGAGGTTAGCCAGGGTGCTGTCTTAGTCTTTGTTCTAATAGTGCGACTTGGGGCATGTTGATTTAGGATTGCAAGGAATGCTGAATTGAAGTATTCAACGGCTTTGTTAAGTGTGAGGTGTTTTAGAGGGTCCAGTTATATTGTGAAAGTTCTGTTTGAAACTGTTCAGGAATAAAAATTTTTGGAGTATAGTGTTTTATGAGTGGTAGGAAAGTTTAGGTTAGTTTTGGCTCTGACTACGTAAATGAGGGAGTGATCACTAATGTCGCCAGGAAGGATGCCAGTTTGGTAGTGTTGTAGGGGAGTTAGTAAGGATCCAGTCCAAGGTGGTTTCTTTTTGTTTTTTGTTGGTTCTGGTCGGACCATTAATGAGTTGTTTAAAACCATTTAGGTTTATATGAGAAGTAGGGTTAATGTTGCTACATGATATCCAATCAATGTTAAAGTCCCCAAGAAATAGTGTTTCTTGAGGAAGTTTGTTAGAGATTTGTTCTAGAATGTGTTCTAGGGTAGGGATGTTATTTCCTGGGGGGATATATGCACAGATGATGTTTATTGCTTTACTGTTGTTGATTTGTATTTTTGAGCAAATTATTTCAGCATTGTAGTTTTGGGAGAAGGAAAGGTCAAGAAGAGTAAGTTTTAGGTTAGTTCTATATATAATTGCTACTCCTCCACCTTTCTTGGTGGAGCAATCATGTCTTACAATGCTATAACCAGGTGGGGTAATTTCAATGTCTTTAATTACAGGTTTTAGCCAGGTTTCTGTTAAGCATAAGATGTCAAAGTTGTGTATTTCAAGTAGGGCATGGAGTAGACTAATTTTGTTACAGATGCTACGTATATTGAGGTGGGCTATGGATAGTTGGTTAGTGGGTATTGAGATTTAGATCCTTTTACTGCTCCCATCCCAACGGTTCTTGAATTCTTGTGCCATATCTTTTACCAAGGAGCTAATGCTTCTACAGTCAAAGTCCAAATGGCAGCTATTTCCCATTTCCACATTGGGGATAACCTTGGCCCCTTAGCGTCCACTAAGATATGAAAAACCTTTTTGAAGGGCACTTTTCTGTTGAAACCTCCTGTCAAGAATGCGGTTCCACCTTGGGACTTAACCTTGGTTCTTCAGGCCTTGACTGGCCCACCTTTTGAACCGGCTGCTTCGGTTGAGTTAAAATTTTTATCTTGGAAAACGGCCTTCCTGATTGCAATTACTTCAGCCAGGAGAGTATCTGAGCTTCAAGCCCTTTGCATGAAACCCCCATATCTGGTCTTCCATAAGGACAGAGTGTCTCTCAGGACTAACCCTTCTTTCTTGCCTAAGGTAGCCTCTGAATCCAATATCAACCAATCCATTAATTTGCTTGTGTTTTTCCCCAACTTTCAAAACAAAGGGGAATACAGATTGCACTTATTGGATGTGCACAGACAATTGCGTTTTTACTTGCACAGGACGGCTACTACTAGGAAATCAGATCAACTTTTTGTTTCTTTCGCTAAACCATCTATGGGTAAGCCTATTACGAAAGTTACCTTGGCCAGATGGATATCCCAATGCATCGGGCATGCTTACTTAGCCTCCAGCCAGCCTGAACCCTTGGGGGTCCATGCCCATTCTACCAGGTCTATGGCTACTTCTGCAGCATTCTGGTCGAGAGTACCTCTAGACGACATCTGCTCAGCAGCTACTTGGTCCTCTTCTCATACCTTCATTTCTCATTATAAGTTGGATCTGATATCCAGGAGTAGGGCATCATTTGGCTCCGCAATGCTCCGGAATATCCTTCCTTGAGGTCCGCCCAAGGATTTAGGTAGCTGGGGACTCTGTCCCACAGGTTGCTGATCAAATGAAGTTAACTACTTCAGATGAAGAAGTTATGTACTCACCATAACGTTCCATCTGAGTAGGTAACTTAATTTGTCTGCAACCAACCCCCCCCTCCTTCCTCCTAACCTGTTTTATGGTGAGTACATAACTTACATAACTGGTCTTGCATTAGGTTAGTGTTCCTCTTTCGAGGGTCGTAGTCTGTTTCTTGTTAGGCAGACTCGATCTGAGGACTGGAGGGAGGTGGCAGGGCATTATGGGTAAGGGGAGGAGCTGACAGCTCGGATCTTTTAGCTTGGAAAGATGCCGGCTCGGATCCGAGGACGGATCCGATACCCACAGGTTGCAGACAAATGAAGTTACCTACTCAGATAGATCCAAGGAGGAACTACACTGTGAGTACATAACTGGTGAGTACATAACTTCTTTTTATATAACTTTTATCTTCTTAACCAGTGATCTGGTGTTGCCAATTTTCATTCTGTCCTCAAATCTGTGGGTTCAGATCCGATCCTCGGATCTGACTCGGCCATTGCAATAGCTCATGGCAACCAAAAAGCTCTCGAGCTCTTCCCTCATGCATAATGCACCCTTCCAAGTTACCTTACATCTTGTTTGCCAATTTCCGAAGACATGGTTCTCCAATACTCTCGGGCAGCTAAGTAAATTCTCAGTATTATATTTTGTCCTGACTTCCTTTAAATAGTTTCCTTTAACTCTTTCTTTCCGTTACCTTAGCGACTCGTTTAAATTAATAGTATAACTTACATTTTCTTTCGTTTTTCTTCTCTGTATGAAAGTACCTTATGATACTATTGCTAGTATCTTCTTTCTACACTTTCCAGTGTAACTCCTTTTACCATTATTGGTATTCTTCTCTTGTTCCTGTTTTTCTTCTTCTTTTTTTTCTCTTTCTTGTTTTCTTGTACTATTTTTTTTCTGTTATAACGGCTGATAAAGATAAGCTGTTTGGCTTTAAAAATGTGAAAAATGCGGTCACAAGATCCCTTTTAGTGATTCGCACACCATGTTGTGTGTATTACCTTGACCCCCTTCACCTGCAGAAGGACTGTGCTATCTGTCATGGGTTCAACCACAGAACATTGGTTGAACGCAAGAATAAGCTTATTTTAAAAGGTCTTTTGCCTTCCTCCTTTGGTGAGGCAATTTCTGGAGCTACACCAAAAGAAAAAAAAAAGTCTAAATCTAGCAAATCTAGGTAGTCGAGCCCTGCATCTTTCTCGTCCTCTAGAGTTTTGGACAAAGGAAGAAAAAGAACTGTTTCAGTGCCGACTTCTGTGTTGGATCCAGCTCCAAAAAAGGCAAAGACATCGGATCCAACAACTTTGTCTGATCTGAAAGCAAAAAAGTTCAGATCTTTGGATCCAACTACTTTGGATCCATCCCAACCCAGGAAGAAGGACTCTGCAGATCAGATATACCTTCCTAGGACTCAATATTCACCCTCTCTTGACCCAGTCTCTTCCAGGGTTCCTTCTCCCTTCCTGGAGAGATGTAAATCTCCATCAGTCATGTCAGCTCTTTCAGGAATCTCACTAAAGAAGACGTGTAAAGACCAGTGAAGAAGATTTTCTGAGCACAGGGTATGTTAGGAGCTCCTTCGACTCCTACCCCTTCACGTCATGAGTTCAGTGCATCAGCTATCCCTCCCCTTCTTCCTCCTCTGACTTCTTTTGAGGTATTGGAGTCAAGTTCAAAGGTTGCTAGAAAAAAGTGTCATTCAAGAGGTCCCCGTACACCAGTCAGAATCTGTAACTTAGTTAAGGTTCTTTTTAGTACCAAAAAAGACGGGAGTGAAGACTGATTATGGATCTCAGCAAATTAAACAAATCAGTTTGATGCAGCAAATTCTGGATGGTTACGGTTCAGTTCATTCTTCCATTCTTGGAAAAGGATGACTGGATATGCTGTATAGACCTTCAGGATGCATACTACCACATAAAGATGGACAGACGATCCAGAAGGCATCTACGCTTCCATCTGGGACCCAGTCATTATCAGTTCAGAACATTGCCCTTTGGTCTCACCACAGTCCACAGAGTGTTCACCAAATGCATGGCAGTGGTTGCAGCTCACCACAAACTTTAAGGATTCTGGGTGTTTCCATATTTGGACCACTGGCTCATATCCGCCCTAACCAGGCATCAACTACTTCAAGCAAGAAACAATGTTATCCAAATGTGTTCCAATCTGGGAGTAACTTAAATTACAAGAAATCATTTCTAGAGCCTACTCAATGTTTAGAATTCATAGGGGCAAATCTCAACATATGCGAAACAATAGCTTCCCTTCCACCTTCAATAGGAGAAATTATTAGATCACAAGTCAAAACAATTATTGGCTATACAAATGTCTCTGCACAACTGGTTCTTCAAGCTCTAGGTTCTGTGGTGGTGGCAATAACAATTATTTTGCTGGCAAGGTTTCACATGAGAATTTTGCAATGGCTTCTTGCAGCACAATGGTCCATTCTTCACCAGCCAATATCAGCCCAGGTAAGAATCACCAACCTTTGCAAGACAAGACCTATCATGGTGGATTCAATCCGATCAGATTCAACAAGGCCATCCGTTTATCCCTCCACAGCCAATGGCCACAATGACAGTTCCCAGCTAGGGTGGGAGAGGGGCATTTTCTGGGGAATACAGTCCAAGGCAATCGGTCCCCTGAAGAGGCCATCTTTCATATCAGTGTCCCAGAGATGAAAGCAGTGCTACTAGCATTGTAGGCCTTCCAAGATGCTCTCTCCATGGGGACAATTGCAATTTAAACAGACATGTCTGTAGTTTGGTACATCAACGAACAAGGAGGAACCATATCTTATCCATTGTGTTGAGAAGTGCTCAATGTGTGGCAATGGGCAATCTCATCCAACCATTTTCTCATTGCAATGCACATTCCGAGGAAGTCTAATGTGATAGCAAACAAATTGAGCAGATGCATCCTTATGCCTCATGAGTGGTTCCTCAAGCAGATAGCATCAGAAAGGGTATTCTGCAAATGGGGCCAGCCTTGCTGCATTCTTTTTGCCTCTCCCCAAACAACAAGTGCAGCAGCTTTTTTGCCCTGATTCCCCTGATGAAGGGATCCCTGAGGGATACTCTTTTTCACAATTGGACCCCTGGTCTCCTTTATGCCTTTTCCTCTGTCCCATTAATCCCCAGATTTTTACAGAAGGCAAGCAGGTTGAAGAGCAAAGTAATCCTCATTGCACTGTACTGGCCTTGACAGATTTGGTTTCCCTTGCTTTGGCCTCATTTATTGACACAACCATGGATTCTGGATCCAACTCAGGACCTCCTGTCTCACCCGACAGGCGTGATTCATCCAGACATTTCAGACCTCAAGCTAAGTGCTTGACTTCTCCATTTCCATTAATAGTCAGACAACCTATGCTCTCTTCTCCAGTCTGTCACATACTCTTGTCTTTTCATAAGCCATATACATGTAAAGTATACTCCAGTAAATGGAAGTGATTTATTTACTGGGCACAGCAATATGACCTGGACCCATTCTCAGCTCTGATTTATAGGATCCTTGAGTTCTTAGCCCAATAGTTTAACGCATGAGCTGCTGCTTCATTTATAAAGGTACAACTAGCTGCAATTTCCAATTTTCATATTGGATATCAAGGCTCTTCAGTTGCTTCACACAAACTCTGTAAAGCTTTTCTAAAGGGAACTCTTTTAAGTAACCCCCTTAGAAAGACCCTACTCATCCTTGGGACCTGAATTTGGTGCGGTAATTTATACAATCCCCCTCTGAACCAGCAGTTGCATGTGATCTCAAGTTTTTTTTTCTTGGAAAACTATATTTGTAGTAGCCATAACACATGCAGGAAGAATTTCAGAGATGCAAGTCTTATCATCTCAACCACCATATTTGATCTTTCATAAAGGCAGGGTTTCATTACATACTAACACATCCTTTCTATCTAAAATGCTGTCAGATAACAATATCAATCAGTCCATTAATTTGCCAATGTTTTTTCCAAAATTTTCAAACAAAGTTGAATACCTGTCATTAGATGTTCACAGGCAATTATGTTTTTACCTTCATAGAACAAAAAATATCAGGAAATCTGACCCACTATTTGTCTCCTTTTCAGATGCAAGACTGGGTAATCCAGTGACTAAAGTAACACTGGCTAGATGGATCGCAGGTTGTATTTCCTTGCATTTACAAGAAATTGGGTCTTGAATTTTCTAAACCTTTGTGAGTCTGTTCAACCAGAGCCATGGTGACTTCATCAGTATTCTGGTCTAGAGCATCCATGGATGATATTGGATGTAATATGTGCAGCTGCAACTTGGGCGATGCCCTATACCTATTATCACTCATTACAAATTGGATTTGGTTTCCAGGGGAAGAGCTTCATTTGGCTCAATTGTGTTGATGAACATCCTTCCATGAGTACACCCGGGGTGTAGGGTAGCTGCCCACTCTGTCCCACAGGTTTGAGGATAGAATGAAAATTGACAATATCAAATAAAAAAAGTTATGTTCTCACCATAGCTTTCCATCTGTGTTGTCCATGTTCATTCTTCCTCAAACAACTCAC
This sequence comes from Protopterus annectens, assembly GCF_019279795.1. NCBI lineage: Eukaryota > Metazoa > Chordata > Ceratodontiformes > Protopteridae > Protopterus > Protopterus annectens. The sequence goes on from NC_056734.1 coordinate 755,872,176, forward strand.
CCTCCATCCCCCACCTTGGTACTCCTGAAGGAGTGCATAGACCTAAATTGTGATTTCCCTGTGCTGAGGTCCAGAAGAAGTCTCACCTTCTATTGGTATACATATATATATATATATATATATATATATATGTCTGTGTGTGTGTGTGTGTGTGTGTGTGTGTGTGTGTGTGTGTGTGTGCGCGCGCACATATATATAATTTTCTATATTTCTTTATGTATCTAGCAGCAAACAAGATCTGAGGTAACTTGGAAGGGTGCATTATGGGTAAGGGAAGAGCTTGATAGCTTTTTGGCTGCTATGAGCTATTGCAACGGCTGAGTTGGATCCGAGCATCGGATCCAGACCCACAGGTTTGTGGAAGAATGAAAATGGACAAGACAGATGGAACGTTATGGCGAGTACATAACTTTTTTTATATTATGTCTAATTTGTTATAATTATTTAAACTGAAGATGTTTTTGTTTTATTTTGAAAACTGTAAAATTATTATTCTTAAAAAGTTTGTAATAATTTGGAACTTTTCTCCCTGGACCTCCGCTGAAAATGGATTTACACCCATTTGGACTTTCCCAGAAATCAAATGTCAATAAAAAAATAAATATATTAATAAATAAATACCCTTCAGAAAAAGCAAGCTAACATAAAAACTGTTATTCTAACAACATTCTAAGTTTATAAGAACAATGTTTAAAATCTGTCTGTCCCTAGTTTGGGTCTTTGCCCCCCTTCCCCCATTATTTAAAGCTTTATCCACATTTCTTGTGTTAGGAAATTGAGAGGTATGTTGGGGTTGTCCATGGTCATAAGACAATTATTCTCTCAGTAGAACAGAAGCCCTGCTTGACATGATCAAGTGAAACATAAATAAGTAAGTAAATATACAAATAAATAAATAAATTCCAAATCTGATAAAAATCCTTCATGTAGACTTTAGTCAAGGAAGAAAAATTAGTGTTCATTACTTCTAGCAGCTCTCACATTAATTGTCATCAGCGCCAAGTAAACAGACTCTTACTACTGCACAGAACACATGCTGCAGATGTTTCACTTAGCATCCATCCTACAAATATTTTGCAGTATATTTTATTTTGAGTGTAATATGTTGTTTCCCAAGGTGATTTAAAACACTGTATGTTTACCTGATAGCATTATTTTGCTAAACTGGCGAGTTTTTTCTTCTTTTGCAAAGCTGGCCAAATGGCTGTTTTACCTTTACCCAACTGTTCCATCCCCAGGCTAGGAGCATACCTCTCAACCTGGAGATATCAAACATCTCGACAAAGGCCCATGGAAAGTAGGTACAACTAGCCAAAAATCTGGACACTAATCAACATAAAAGTTGTCTATATAATAATGCAACTCTGGCCACCGCAGTGGAATTGTGGGATACCAACTTTCAAATAATTGTGAAAATGTTCCCCAATTTAACATTAACTCTGAAAATACACATTCACACAGAAACACCATTTAAAGTCCCTTTACAACATTAACAAAAAATCTTAAGGGAAGTAGTCGGCAATAGGCATATAAAACACTTTGCATTGTACTTTCTGCCTTACCACACTTCTAGCATGTACACACTGACTTCACGTTAGCTGCACCCTTACATAAATTCATTAAAATAACATACATCAGTAACTGTAATATATGTAAAAGAACTGTGTACTCTATTAATCTTTAATAGGAAACTAAAGTCAGTCATAACAATCATTAGTATAACAAGTCACTGTTGTCAATATGTGGGTGTCAGGTCATTATGATCAATGGATGAAATAAGTCTGATTTGAAAACCTTCTGCTCTTGTAGTTATGTAAATATCATTATGCATTAGTAGATTTTGTAAACAAATCTGGTAGCTGCTGATGCTGAGCACTGACTCATACCTCTAACTGTCCCCAAATTAGACTCATATTTACCTCTAGTCAGGTCTTTCTTCTTAATCCCAATTCCCTCCTAAAACTGGTGACCTTTGGAGAAAAAGTGGTGAATCACACAGTGTATAATGACAATAATTAGAGTCATACATTTCTTTTACTTCAGAAAATGCATATTAATTCATATGATATTCTGTCAGTGTCTCAAATTAATATAAATATGTGTGTGTGTGTGCGTGTGTGTGTGTGTGTGTATGTGTGTGTGTGTGTGTGTGTGTGTGTGTGTGTGTGTGTGTGTGTGTGTGTGTATATATATATATATATATATATGTAGATATACATATACACACATATGCAAATAAAACCGAGAAAACACTGGCAAAGAAAATTATTAAAATAACAAAAAAACTTCCGAAGGCATCTGTAAAATGTAAATAAAACTAGGTATAACACAAGAAGAAAGAATGCAACAAGTAGAACCTGTGATTGAGCACGCTTTCATTCTTTATTTATTTAAGAACTTCATCAGAATAAATAAACTGTGCAGATTACAAAGTTTAAATAGTGTAAGAAAACAAATAAAAATAATCTTGTCCAATCAAAATCACAGTTCAACCCCTTTACACATGATGGAAGTGTAATTCTCAAAATTCTGTTGCCCATAAATATGCATGAGGTGGGCGTAACTTAAACAGAAAACAGAGTAACAGAGCCAAGCTCGAACAACATTCTTAATGTAATCTGTAGACTTAACTGAAAATAAGAAATCAAACATCTGTAATAATGTGTAATAAAGTACAAGTACAATTACGTCCCCAAGAATACAGAAGTAGTAATCTCTTCCACTGTAGCAATGCATAAAATCATTCTTGCTTACCCGTTAACAATAAAGTCAGCCCTTTAAGGCATAAAATTAAAATCACTCAGACTGTCACTGCTGCCATCTGAGTACACATTTTAAATTAGAAGCATCATTCAACCCCGGGGAGAACTCCATACCCAAACAGAGCTGCCATCTGAGTTCTTTCACTTCCAGTACAGCTGAGTAGTCTCCAAAAAAACAAGTCATCTTGCTCCAAAACAATAAAATGGAATTTAACAAAGTCACGGCAAGCTGCAGAGTGTCTAGCTAAAACATTGTGACTGTTTTTGCCTCTAATTGCAGCACAATGCTCCTTAATGCGGTTGGAAAGTTTCCGACTAGTCTTTCCAACATAAAAAGAAATGCAAGTCATACAAATCCCTGCATAAACAATGTTACAAGAATTACAGTCAAAGTGATGGGAAAAAGTAACAGTGAAATGAATATGTTCAAATGTAAAGGAAGGTCCTGTACAGATATATTGACAACAGATACATTTTCTGCATTTGAACGTTCCAGGTGGGTCAGAAACATTGCGAACTTTTCCTATTAAAAACTGTGAGTCTTTGTTCTCAAAAGAGCTTCTTAAAGTTCGTGTCCTTTTGTATGACAACATAGGCTGTCCACACAGCAGTTCAGACATAGTAGGAGAGCTTGCAACAATATTCCAATTGCTAGAAACAATGTTTCTAATAGCTTGTATGTCTCTGCAAATTGGAACTGAAAAGCTTAATGTTCTGCCTGCATTTAGAGTGTTGCTTTGTTGCTTAGGTTGGAAACCATACTTTAGGATAGGTTGAAATGATACAAGTCTGGCATTAGAAACGTCTTCTGTTACTTTTAAAATCAAGTTTTTTGGGTAGTGTTTTTGCAAAAAAAACTTCACAAAGAAAGTCAGACTTTTTCTTAAACTGCAGATCATCACTAACCAACCTGGAAAGTCTAATGAACTGGCCTTTTAATACATTATATGCCTTGTAGAAAGGGTGATGGCTAGTAAATTCCAAGAAATTATTACGGTAGGTATCCTTACAATAAATGTTAGAAGCCAGGCACTTGTTATTGAAATCAGTCGAGGTGGAAGTGTCTGAAAAAGACACTTTGCTTCCACATCCTGATTTTACAAAAGACAGGAAAGAAATACTGTTTTCTATGGCTTGTATAAACAAGTCCAATTGCATAACTGTGCCAGTCCACACAAAAAAGATATCATCAATATATCTATGATACAGTCTTGTGAAATTATATCCAGGGAGGAGCACCAATGTTTCTCATTCCCAAGTGGCCAAGTTAGCATATGCAGGGACCATTTTTGACCCCATAGCCACTCCCTTAATCTGCTGGAAAATCTATCCATTGAAATGGAAAAAGTTGTTCTGTAAAACTGTCTATCAAAGCAGTCAAAGTCATATTTTTATAAAAAGGGAATTTAGCATATTTAGACATATTTAGACATGTACAGTTTAACGGGCGGCCACGGTGGTGCAGCGGTTAGCGTTGCTGCCTCACAGCAAGAGGTTCTCCGGTTCGATCCTCGGCTGGGGTGCCTTCTGTGTGGAGTCTGCATGTCCTCCCTGTGGTCGTGTGGGTTTCCTCCGGGTGCTCCGGTTTCCTCCCACATCCCAAAGACATGCTGTAGGTGGATTGGATACTCTAAATTGGCCCTAGGCATGAGTGCGTGCGTGTGTATGCCTTCTGTGGAAGGTTGGGCGCCGGGCTGGCAACTTGACACTGTAAAATTCCACTGCCAATCATGAGCAGACAGGTGATCCGCTGTGTCGACCCCTAACCGGGAAAAGCTGAAAGAAGAAGAAGAAGACATGTACAGTTTAACGTATTCCTTTCCCTCTTCATGAGGGATATTAGTATACAGAGAGACAATGTCCAGTGTAACAAAAATACATTTTGAAATGTCTAACTGTGCTAGAAATAACTCATTTAGGAACCCCCATGAGTCCCTAATGTAAAACAGACTCTCTTGTACAATTGGGTTAAGTATAAAATCTAAATATTCTGAAATCTTCTCTGATTTAGTATGCTTATTAGAAATAATAATTCTGAATGGAGGGTTGTCTGGATTCTTATGGATTTTAGGGATCCCGAAACATTTTCCTAAACTAGGGTTAGACACAAGCATAAAATATAACTCTTCAAATGTAATATATTAATCTCTTTTTAAAGCATGCAGTAAAGTATCTATTTTATCAAATTGCTGTCTAACAAAATCTACTGTAACACTTTTGTAATAGTTGCTATTCATCAGTTCAGACTCAATAAATTTCACATTGTCAGTTGTTTTATATATATACATATATATATATATATATATGTGTGTGTGTGTGCGTGTGTATGTATGTATGTGTGTATGTATATATATATATATATATATATATATATATGTGTGTGTGTGTGTGTGTGTGTGTATAAAACACATGGTGTATGTATTTCTGAAATGTTAGGAGGGACACAGGAGCAGTAGAGCAGTACACCTTGGACATTCACTGTATCAAAGGATATTGTCTAAAGGAGGAATGATACAATTTAGTGGTGTAACACTAGTAAGTAGACTAAAATGAAACAGACCTTGGAAGCATTGATACATAATTAATTCTCCGCTGTAAATGATTACTTATTGAACTGGTAGTCTGTTTTTTTTTTTTTTAGAAAAGTAACAGAACAGCAGACTTTGCATTAATATACAGTAAGATTGGTGAACTGATTCAAACTTCAGTTCTCTAAAGGGTGAAAATGCACCATACATAACCATGACACTAGCAACTAAAGTAAACTACAAAAGTCCTTAAAAGCATTGACATTTATTTAATCCTGTGTACTAAATGCCTACTTGCACATTATTCTAATTGTCTTAGAAAATTTGTATAACCGGAGGTGTTACTTTAATATGAATTGTCTAAATAATAAAAAAGTATGGCACTGTACTGTCTGACATTGTGAACTGATTGTAGTAATCAGTGATGCAGCAGAAATTCAAAAATGTTATGAGGAACACAGGACAAAAATACGAGGTGAACTCGTGGACATTCAGCAAAATGAGCATCACTGTGGCTGTTACACACACACACACTCACACACTCAGACACACTCAGACACACATATGCACACACTAGATTAGCTCACTTTACAGTAAGTGCACTGTTGCAAGGCAAATTAAATGCTTTAAAGCATGCTGCTGTAGCTCTACTTCAGTTCTGAAGCATGAGGGACACACTGTAATGTTACTCTTAAAAACATTGTTCATGTTCCCCACTCCCCTTAAGTTTACAGAACAGTGACAGTGATTTAGTCTCTATATTTAAAATAATATGCAGGTGAAAGTCAGTGCAATGCCTAGAAAATAAAATAAAAGCCAACTCCATCTCTAATGCGATCATTTATGTATCAAGGAACTGCAAGCAATTGCATTACTGAAAATTCATAAGCATATACTCAATGAGGTGGTGCAAGACTTTCTTCAGAAAATTCATAAGCATATACTCAATGAGGTGGTGCAAGACTTTCTTCAGTCATGAGAATAATATGCTGAACAACTTCTAAGAATGGGCCAGTGGAAGTAGAGTTTAAGAACTGCACTAAGCCGTTAAACATACCTGCACACTTTAAATTAGTGAAATGCATCCCGACAGTGATTTCATTCCACTATGGTACTAGTTTCCAGTAGAAGACTCGCTTAATCCACGTCTTCACACAGTGAAACAGACACACGTAAACTTTTTATGTTTTTCAGGAAAAGGGCCAATGCTGAATTTATCTGTCAATAATATATGCATCCAGCTACAGAGAACAGAAGAATAGTTCTTCCTGGTGTACAGCATTGTGATTTTTGCATGCAGAAGCTTGGTAAAAGGGCTGTTGCTGCATACATAATTGAAAGGGGTGTTCCAAAGGCAAAAGGAATAGATGAGGGAGGTGCTTGGGCAGAAGTAGTGAAAAAAGTAAAGGGCTTTATTACTAAGTGTTGACAGTGCCTACATGCTGTTGGCATCACCCTGAGGCTTATACAGTCTTGAAGACGGCTCAATGACAGAAACAATGAAAAAAGATTATATTCTGTAGCGTTTGGAATATTTTAAAGTTGGGCATTAACCACATAAGGGAGAAACAAATTTTGCAAACAAGGAAACTTGCAGAAACCTGTAGTAGTCCTTTAATAGTTAAATGGGGAGAAATGCTAATGATAACGCTAAGGGATATGCTGGTGGTGTGTGATGATACAAGTGCATGAGCCTAAAAAATGAAAATAAAAATAAAAACGGAATCTGGATTTAAAGGGGCCATTTGGGAATTTGTGGCACCCTATTATTTTGAGCCCAAAATTAGGAAATACAGAAGAATTGGGTACAGTTGAGAGGTATGATCTCAAAAGGAAGGAAAAAAGAATAAAAGTGAGTTATTAAGTATGACAGAGATATAGAGCTAAGTATGCAATATACTTTAGTAATCAGTCAATATACTACTTATAGAAGAAGGGAGGTTGTTATTTTTTTTGGGATAGATTCATAGAGAAAAACTAGAGAGAAAGGAAGGCGGTTACATTAGGAGATTAGAATCAGGCAGGAAAACTAGGTCAACTGAGAGTAATGAACAGAAAGGTGGATGTAAGGGAAGTGAGAGAGAAGGAAGAGGAGAAAAACAAAGGGAAGGGAATAAAGAAGTGAAATTTAGAGTTATGATTTTAAAGGCTTGTTGAGATTTGCTGATAGGGAGTAGTTAAAGAGATACTGCAATGAAAGAGGTATGTAGGATGGTATAGTTTTACGCAGTTTTAGAGATATAGGTAAGGTGGTATAGTTTTAGCATGATGTATAGATTTAGGGAAGGAAGTTGGGGATATATGGGATGATATCATTTTAGCACAGATCACATTTATATGCATTGTGTATTTTCATTCGTAGCAACACACTTGTGGCCTTGTGTAGAAAATACTTTGATCTTCACAAGTACTACAAGCGTATATTTAAAAAAAAATATATATATATATATATATATATATATATATATATATATACACATATAGACAATTATACATTTATATAAAGGAAAACAAACAAGGTTGGCATTATTTTAGTTGCAAACATTATACATCACAAGCAATAGGATCATAGGAGGTTACTAGGCTAATGGCCCTGCGGCCCTTACAAGCCTAGCCAAGAGTTTATCCCCAAAAAGAAACCTTGGTCAGCACCTGTCGCCCCTGTCAATGAAGTGTTGAAACAGTGGATATGATAATGTAAATCTTAGCTTTTGCAGAGTTTAGCAGAAACCAGCAACACTCTTCTTCTCAAATAGTGTGATTGACAAACATCGCCAAATGCCTTGGAGCTTATGAGGCAAGCATTGTGCATCTGCAACACTTAAATAGCAGCAGGATTCAGTAAAAAAATGCAAACAATGTCCTGTGGCCAATCAAAAACAGCATAAACGTCTTTCCTTTACACAATCCCTGGCAAGAAAATGATTCTGGTCCCCTCTATTCTCACTAAAGTGGAACCCAAGGCAGTTCTGGCTAAAGACTGTAAAAAAAAGTCAAAAAGTGCAGATATTCAACACAGAAACACTGAATTAATGCAGAGAAAAACAAATGTAGAAACTGTAGATATGGTAATGTTGATCTTTGCTTTTGTAGAGTTTAGCTGAAACCAGCAACACTCTTCTTCAAGTAGTGTGGTTTTCAAAGATCAACAAATGTCTCAGGCACAAGATTCAATTTTTAAAGGGTCTGTATTACAGTGTTGAAAGATGAAGTAACCAAGCATGTCTTTATCGACACATAAATATCAACCTCTGCAATTGCCGAATGACCACTTCAGCGAATTTTTTTCCCAGGGGGAAAAATTGCTCGGCCATCATTAGGGATTTGCCCTTTTCCCGACTGTAGTGCGATAATAGAGTTAGTATATTTAGTTAGGGTGTGGGGGGGGGGCACTGCCCCCCACTATGTAGGGTTTGAAAGTTTGGTTTGTTTGTCTTTGGCTGAGCAAATTATTATCCACTGGGGAAAAATTCGGTGAAGTGGCTGTTCGGCATTTGCAGAGGTCAGTATTTACGTGTAGATAGGTTCATAGGTTAGGTTCATAGGTTAGTACTAGGCTAACTGCCCTTGCGAGACATTTTAAGCCTAGCCAATTATCCCCTGTGAGATTCAAACCCTGTACCTTGTGTTTGTAAGGCAAACACCTTAACCATTAGGCCACCCTCCCAACCCCTAAAGACGTGTTCAGTTACTTCGTCTTTTGACATCATAGCATAGACCCTTTTTAAAGAAGCTAGCTCTCTAGTCAGTCATATAATGGTAAAACAAGACTTAGAACAGCAATTTCCCAGCTCAAAAGAGCATAAGCTATCCTCTCTTGCCACATGAGTGTAGACCACAAACCTTTCTAATGTAAAATAACTGTTTTTTGGAGCCCAAGTGTTTAAACTAGGACAAAGACACTTAGAATAAGAGGCACAATAAGTCTTCACCAGCAATTCCCAGCTCAGAAGGATGTAGGCTGCCCTCTCTGCCTATCAGAGTGTAGACCACAAACTTTCTTAATGTAAAATAACTTGTTTGGAGCTCAAGTGCTTAAACCAGAAACAACACTTTTAGAATAACAGACACAATAAATCAGCAATAGTCAAATACAGACAGAGATCAGCAACAGTCAGGAAGAGAACAGCAAGTCACTCAGCACTGCAGCTAAATAAAGATGCCACTAAATACTTGTAGTTAAATGAGGAGTGCTGTTTCTCAGGTCCTCCCACTCTAATAAGCCAGATTTTATTTATTGTCTGAAAAAACAATTCTTTTTTAACTTGACTCTAGTCAAGACCTCTTAAAATTCCAAAAAGAACAAGAAACTGAAACAAAACAAAATACAATGTAATAGTAAATATAAAAAGACAGACGTAACCAAATCTTAAATAACTCCAATCCAAAATCAAATGCACACAGAGATCATCAGTAGTCAGGCAGAGAACAGCAGGCCACACAGCACTACACCTAAAAAAAAGTCTTGTATCCAACTATTTGGCTGAACACTTGCAACTCCTCAAATATCTTTTTCAAATCTTTCTCAGGTCAAGTAAATACAAAATAATATCTGAAAACAAACCTATTTTTCCTGCCTTTTACCTCAGAAATAACCCATTATTGGTAACTGTCTAATATGCCTAGCTTAACTGATTTAAGTAAATTGCAAGGATTAATGAGGACAAGGGGCAGCTCTGTCTTGTGCCCCATATGACATCAGTAGGTTCTGTCAATTCCCCACACATTTTATGCTTGTATTTGAAGCTTAGTGTATATTAAACATTGAAACAAAAAACACTGTAGCAGGCTCCAAACCTTTTGTATAGTGTAGGATATATGAAATAACTGTTGAAATTTCACAGCACAAACAATTCCACAAAAAGTTCAGGCTCCAAATCTTTTTGTAATCCAGGATATATGAAAAAACTGTTAAAATGCCACAGCACAAACAATTCCACAAGAAGTTAAGCGATTTCACTTAGGTCTATCCCAGGCTTCATCAGAATGATGTCTGATGAAGCTTGGGATAGACCTAAGTGAAAGCGCTTAACTTCTTGTGGAATTGTTTGTGCTGTGGCATTTTAACAGTTTTTTCATATAACCTGGATTATTAAAAAAGGTTTGGAGCCTGAACTTTTTGTGGAATTGTTTGTGCTGTGAAATTTCAATAGCTATTTCATATATCCTGGAGTATACAAAAGGTTTGGAGCCTGCTACAGTGTTTTTTGTTTCAATAGTTTACCTTTTGGGGCTTTTTTCTGCTTCTTGGTATATTAAACATTACCTCTGTCTAAGCCCCTGGGAAGCCAAATTCACACATTACACTGTACACAAGCCCCATCTCATTCCTTCAAATACTTTTTTTCAGCATCTTGCCCTACAAGCAGTAAAGTCCTTTTTGTTTCCCCTCTGCATTCTTCTGAATTAAAGTAGTCTTTATTATTTTATCAAAAGTCTGCATCTCTTTACTAAACCCACACAAATCTAATTCTAGCATCATCAGAAGGGGATTGCTATTCTTTTTGACAGAATTGACTTAAAAGCTTTATACTCATGGTTCAGTATTGAAGTGGGACTTGTTGGTATTTGGGACATCATACATTTCACTCCTTAGGGATTATAGATGTAATTACCTTATGCTAGGAAGCAGGAGATCCCATCCCCCCATCCCATTTCAGAATGCTATGAAACAACTCATACCAGCCTTCAAGTATTTAATTTTTTGTTGTTCTCCATACTTCTATCAGTATACATTCAGTCCTGGCCTCTTTCCAAGTACTCATATTCTTTACTACTACCCATAGTTTTCCTTAGTAATTTATGCCATTAGTCCTTTTCTCGCCTCCACAATAAGCCTGGGTAAATCCAACTTTATCAAATAATGTCTCATTTGCAATCTCTGTGCATCCACAAGAGGAATTTGTTCATGTAATTTTCTGTAGTAGTCCCTCATAATCCTCTCTATATCCCATTTACCAGTTTCTTTCTTTCCTGTTGTGTGTTCATCCAGTCTGTGCTGCAGGTGTTTTTATAATTTTTAAGTGTTTTCAAAATAGGCTTGTTTTAATGCTTATACTCTAAAAATCATTTACCATCATCAAATAAAATATCTCTTATTGTTTATCTTGTTTAACTGTCCCTCTCATCCACCTTCCCTTTTGCTTCTTACTTGTCATGCAATGAACTAACCTCTAGATAACTTATTGCCATTTCTCCAAAACTTCGGTAGCTTGCATACTTAAGAATTTTACTTTCTCTTTACTCTGTTATGCCCAGACCAAATCATCCTCTGTCCTTTCATTCTCCTCCAAAACCTCATTAACTTTCTTTGTAATCCAAATGGCACAAGTAACTGTCAGTGCTTTTCTTACCCTACTTGTACTGGCATGTAGTTTGATAAAAGTAGTGGATGAGTAACCACCATATACTGATGCTCCTGTGTTTGATAGACTGTCTAATCTAGGCTAAGTTTATTATCTTCCTGAATAACAGCTTTTCTTCCTGGGCCTCCACTGAAAATAGGCACCTACCCAATCAGACTTCCCAATAATCAAATGTCAGTATGCAAATAAACATATAATGTGAAACTTGATATTTCTTGCTTCTTTCCATTCATATCCACAAATCCAAAAGTATTACTGTATTTCCCTAGGTTATTTTTCTCTTCAGTAATTTTTGTCTTTCTGGGCCCAACTTGTACATCTTTACAATTCATGTTGTGTCCCCATCAGCCTCTTTTAATGTCAGTCCTTGTAGAAAAGCCACATTATCTGAGCACACCATATTCTGTCATTGTCTGATAACTTTCTGTATCCCGCTAACTGTATCGCACTAACCTTAAGGTTCATCTCTGTGGTATATAGAGTATGCAACTTTTCCATAACACATGTAACCCATTTCAACTTAAATCAGCTGTATAATACAAATAAATTCTCATACCTAATTCTTAACTATACTTGTTTATTGTTACTTTACTGAAACTCTGTGATACGCAGTGTATTGCACTGGCAGTCTAACTATATTATATAAATTAATTTTACTGCTGTACCTTTGCCCTGCCTGAGACTGAAATTGGTCATTTGTGATTAATGCACTGCCCTGGTTAACAAATTCAAATAAAGTGACAGCATTCTCCATTATTTGCTTTACCCCTTGTATCTTAGCTTTAGGAAGTAGATAAATCAACCCCAACATTATCTTTGTCCCTTTTCTGGTGCCTTTTACCTTTACATAATATCCCATCCTATCTGTGCTTACCTCCTCTACGTTTCCCAGTATTTCTTTTTTTTTATTAAAATGAGTACTCCTTTGCTCCCATAACCATTCAAGCTTGTACTGTATCCCACCATTTTTTGTTTTCTTGTTAGCAGATGATTCTTCTCTTCCCCATAAATGTGTCTTGTAACATTACCTGTGCCTAGTTTACTTACATACGCTGCTACTTTCACCCTTCTGTTTCTTTTCCGTCTCTTTCTCATAAACCCATTTAAATTCCACAGTTAGACATCCATGTTCTATAAATGAAAGATACTTAGGCTTTCTCTTTCCTTTTATATTTCTGAATACTGTCCTGTCCTTTCTGTACAACTCTTACCTGTTCTCTGAGTACAATCCTTCCCCTGAGATCGCATTGCTAACTGGCCATGTTTAATTTCCATAGTCTCAAATTTCCTAAGTCTCATATTTATAAACAGTTGTGTCCCAATACCCTCACTAAATGCCCCAAATAGTATAACTGTTAACATAACTGTATACATTGTCTAATGGACGTCCCTTAACCCCTGATCCAATGTTGTCTGCACCATCTGGCCTTAAACTGTGGGTTATCAGATTCAACTTGGGTCCAACACTGGCCACTTCCTTCAGACTTTGAACTCACCAGGCTCTGCCTCCCTTACTCACCCTTCCCCCTACTCCTCAGATTTAGTTTGCCACCATTCCTTTCAGCAGCTCGATCTCAGCTCCACTTGGAGTATCCTTTTTAGAAACTTTTCTTGGATGCAAAAAAATCCAGTTCAAAAAGTACTCTTAATCTCTTTACTAGTGTTAGTCAAAATAGGCCTGTTCTAATGCTTATACAGGTAAGTAGGTAGTTCTGTGAGTTAGTGTTTTTGTGTAGTTAGGCTTTCCTACCTTTTGGTTGGTTTGGTTGGCTTGTCCCCTTGGTATTGGTGCATTATTGCCCTTTCTTTAGCTATAGTGTGCTAGTGTTACTGTTGTTATGATATTTTTTCTCAGAAGAGTTAGTGTTTTAATGATAGTTTTCATAGTAGTTTTTCTCCTTGACTTTTCAGCTTTGCTCTATTATGAACAAGGGGTTTAAGAAGTGCGTTGCCTATGGGCACAATTTGCCATCACAGGAAGCACCTGAAAAATGTGTTTACTGTTTGGGAGCATCACACCTGGACTCTGCTTGTTCTATCTGTGAAGGTTTTGGGTCCATGGCAATTAACACACATTGGGCCAAGTTGGTTCTCAAGAGGCTTCTCCCCTCTTGCCTTTCTTCTTCCTGTGCTGCTTCTCCCTCAGCTCTGAAGGTCATATCCAAGAAGCACCATCTGTGGGACTCATAATCATCTAAATGGCATCAGAAGATGTCTTCTTCATCTATGAACCTATGATGGGCTCATCCTCTTGTAAACATTCTTCCCAAACCCCCCAGTGATGGCTTCATCTATCCAGTCATTGATGTCATTGGGAAACATTAAAGCTTCTCAATTGAAGCAGCTGATGATGTCTTTTTTGCAGGTGCAGTTAGGATTTATCCCCTCATGTCCATGTCTGGTTCCTGGACCCTTGGCTCCATCTATCAGATTGCCTCCCTCGGCCCCTTCGGATTTGAGGTCTTCGGGCCCAGCTGCATTACAGCCCTCCAGGTTGGGTCTGATGGCTTGGTTGTCTTTTGACTCCTATTCATTCGCTGGTTGTGTTGATTCCAGCAACGTTGGGGCCGTCAGTACCTAAGACCCATACTGTTGAAGTGGGAGTTTTTGGGTCAGGGTCTATGATCCCTGCTTCAGGTTCATCTCTCCTCTTGAGGGCTTTGGCTTTGGACAACATGGCTCCGATCTCAGCATCGGGGCTAAGTGTAGCTCCCTCAGACTTAGGTATGTCTCTTATACCTTTGGGTGCTTGGACCCTCTTCTGCAAGAGGCCAGTTTCCTCCTGGGCCTTCCACTTTGTAAAAAGGATGTTCTCTCAGGAGAAAGGTCAGATTTCTTCAGCTAGTGTACCTTCCCATTTCTCATCTTGGCCTGCAAGCAGTCATCATTCTGCTCTTGGGCAGCATGCATCAGTTGGTCTCCATCCTGCTGCCTTAACGGGGCTTCCAACCTCTTCTCCTCCCCGCCATCATTGCTGGAGTGTGAGGCTTCAGGGAAGAGGAGATGTAAGAGGAAGAACCTTGACTCCCTGGAGGAGTTTCTCACAGAGGATACTGACCTTGAAGAAGGAGAGGGGTCCTTTAAGTCTCCGTGGAATGATGCAGCTTTTGGTGATCTGTTGGAGCTGCTTTACCAACACAGAGGCTAGACCACCAAAGCCCCCTCTCCGGAGGAGTCGGTATTTTTGGAGGCCTTTGGCACGGGCCCATTCATGCCTTGGGTGGTTTCCCCTCCAGACGCAGTTACAGACTTGGTGTCCAAGAGGGCTTGGAAAGATAATATTCTTACACTTTCCAAGGACCGTCCACATTAAAGTAAGGCTCCGGCCGTCGATGCTATTGTGGTGGTGGTTGCCACCAAGGAAGAGATTTGTGAAGAGAGTTTCTCGGTTCATCCCCTGAATAGGGAGTCTCAGGCATTTGATCATTTAAGGAAGCTGTCCTATACCTGAGCTAGTTTTGCGCTGTGAGCACTTAATTGCTTATTGCACTTGACAAAACTTCAATGTGACCTGGCTTCTAAAGTGTTAAGGAATATCAAGATACAGCAGTCTTTGGATATTCAGAAGATGCTAGAGATTCAGTTGTCTACCCTGCCTTCCATTGCCAGTGCTTCCATGAGGCACATTTCAAAAGCAGCTGATGGAGCATCCCGAGTGGCTACTGCGGTAGTGCCATCCGGCACCACACTTGGATATATTTATGCAATTTTGCAGATTTCCTTCAAGGCATCCTTCATCACTGCCCTGTTTGATGGCTCTTCCTTGTTTGGGCCGAAAGTTAAGGGCACTCTAATGAGGAGTGAGCAAGATGGGAAGATGCTGTCTGCCACAGAAGTGCACTTTGCCACCCCCAACACACCTTTTCAAGGAATCAGAAGGGGTAAGTGCTTCTTTTTCAGAAAGTTGCAGCAATCTTCTCAGGATTCTCCTTCAGAGGAGTCCTCCCCAGGATGGGGGGATCATAATGGATGCTGACTGCAGGACAGAGGTGTTCAGCAGAATCAGTGTTTCTGTAGGGCATTCTCCAGCGGGCCCTTTCAGTGACACTGAAGTGTTGCTGAACTGTCCTACTGTGGAGGCATTTGGGGATTGTTTGACTGTTCAATCAAAATCTTGGGAGGCCATCACCTCAGTTGCATGGGTACTAAGAGTCATATCCAGAGACTAATCTATTCCCTTTGTAGAGGCACCAAACCTTCATCACAAGCATCTCCTAGACATTCCACCTTTTCAGAGACTGCAAACAGCAGTAGAGTTTTCACAAGCTGCTCACAAACTGAGTCATCCAAGAGGTTCCACCAGGTCTGCAAAGATCCGGGGTTTATTCCAGATTCTTTTTGGTACCAAAAAAAAGAGCAAGGCCTCAGGCCCATTTTGGATTTAAGGAAACTGAATAATTTTATGAAAAAGAACACATTCCAGATGGTCACTGTGCAGTTCATCTTACCTCTTCTGAGGAAGGATGATTGGATGTGCTCGATAGATCTCAAGAACGCCTACCATCATATTAAAGACAGGCACTCCAGGAGGTTTATCCACTTCTGGCTAGGGGCCAATCACTACCAGTTTGGAGCCCTGCCGTTTGGACTTACCATAATCCCCCAGGTGTTCACCAAGTGCATGGCAGTGGTCGCAGTCTGGCCGGCTGCAGGGATTCCAGGTCTTCCCTTACCTGCATGATTGGCTTCTTACCATCCCACAAGAATATCATTGATCATGGCTAGGGATAACTTACTCCAGATGTGCGACCACGTAGCATTACAGTCAATTACCCAAAGTTGAGCCTATAGCCTGTTCAGGTATTAGAGTTCATAACTTGTTGCTGTGTCAGATTGCCAGGATTCTGAGTTCCAGAGTGATCAGCCTTCATGCTCAGGTCATATTGGTGCTCGAAACCTTGAAGACTCCAGCTGATGCAATTATGAAACTCTTAGGTCATATGGCAGCATCCGTAGAGTTGGTTCCTTTAGCCAGATATCATATGAGGGCTGTGCAATGAACTCTGGGCATACAGTTGCCTTTCCTAACCCATCCAATGGATTTTCCCCGTATGGCTGACAGAGGTGTGTCATGACTAAATTCTTTGATAGTTGCAGTCTCCTTTTGCACCAGTTGGAGACCGTTTCTTCTTCCAGCTCCCTTGGTCACGGTCACCACGGATGCCTCCCTCCTGGGGTGGGGAGGCATTTCGAAAGGAGGACAGTTCAAGGGTCCAGGTCTTCTGCAGAGACCGACATTCACATCAGTGTTCTGCAGATGAGAGCAGTCCTCCTTGCACTGTAGGCTTTTCAGGACACCTTCTCAGAGGTTTGATCTCAGAACAGATGGACAATATGTCTGTTTTCTGGTATCTCAACCAGAAGGGGGTAATGCATTCATAACCTCTTTGTTGAGATACATTGAGGGTTTGGCAATGGGCGATTTCTTCTCAGCGGTTTCTGATGGCAACACACATCCTGGGGAGATCCAACATTCTGGCCAACACCCTCAGCAGGAGCATTTTGCTTCCTCATAAGTTGCCCCTAAATCTTAGAGTTGTGGCATGGAGTCTTTGGCACTGAGGCAGTCTGTGCTTGCATTTGCTTCGCAAGCAAACACCAAGTGCAGCAGCTAATTACACCTTAGTTTCCCCTCCAGGACAGTCACCCAGGAATGTTCTGGTGTTTGCTTGGCACCCAGGACTTCTTTATGCTTATCTTCCTGGCTCCTTTGATGGTAAGATTTCTTCAGAAGGCAGCCTCATAGCACCTATTTGGCCTTGTCTTGTGTGGTTTCCCTTCCTTTGGCCTCTTCTGAAGTACCCCCTTGGGTACTCAATCCCATTCCGGATCTTATTTCTCATCCAGCTGGTCTGGATTTCTCCAGTCTTTAGCCCCTCAAGTTAACAACATGGTTTCTCTAGCTCTCTTGATGGCCAGAAATCCCAAGCTTTTACAGGCTGAAGTTCACATCTCATCTTCGTCTCAGAAACAGTCTACTAGAAAAGTGTATTCCAGTAAATGGAGATGTTTTATACTTTGGGTGGAATCTTGTGGACTCAACTTTTTCCACTGACTTAGAACCCTTTTGGATTTTCTTGCTGAGTTGTTTCAATCAGGTTCTAGTTTTTCTGCTTGTAAAGTACAGCTGCCAGCCATCTCTAATTTCCATGTCATCAGATAATGTTCCTATGGCTTCTCTCAAGATTTCCAAGGCATTCCTTGAAGGTATCGTTTTGCTTCATCCCCCAGCCACAGTTCATGATCCAGTTCTTCACTGGGATTTGCCTAACTGAGGAAAGCAATTTTGCACTTCTGCAGATTCAGCGCAGAAGTATTTACAAATTGGAAGCAGAGGCATGACTGACTGCACTGCAGCTTTGAAAATGAGTGTGGAGGGAGCAACAAGCTCCATGACACAAATCACATACTGCTCCACAAACAAAAGCATTTCTGCTTTCACTGTGCCTGTCTTCTCTTCTGGTAAGAAAAGAGTCTCCTCTTTTTCTTACACTGATTTTCAGTATTAAGAGCCAGAAATGGAGGGAGAATTGTGTGCTTCAGGGTCTCTTCACAAGCTGCAGACTCTGAGTCAGAGAAAAGTGTGGCTTCAGTTTTTTTCTCCAAAAGATTTTTCTTTTGCTGAAACCTTATCTAAAATGAAGAACATTTTTTCAAAAAAAAAATGATATTCCTATTGAACTGCAAATATATTATAATTTGTTATAGCTGGATATTCTTCATTCAGAATCTTTCCCTCCTGTTTTATCTTCTTTGAAGAATGTGTTCCAGACAGTTTACAATTTACCTGACAGTCAGTTCCCTGCCCCTAGAAAGTTTTGATAGCTTATGTTAGATATCACATACTCATAACTACTTGATCTGATGTTGTCTTTTTCGTCTGTTCTTCAACTGATGAGTCTTGGATCTGATGTTGGACAGTCCTCGGCCATATTGATAGACTTTAGGCTCTGAAGTTCAAGCTCTTTATCTTACCCATAATCCCCATCTCCTCAGTTACCTCAGATCTTGTTTGCCACTTCAGTGATAGGACGTGGTCTTCGTTAGCTTGAGCAGGTCATAGTGGCTAAGTAAGTTATTGATACTTTTTAGCTAATCTCTTTCATTGATTTCTATCTCCTTTTATATATATATATATATATATATATATATATATATATATATATATATGGGTCCTTGTCAGAACGTCGAAAGTACAGTTAATCAAACTGCACTTTAACGAACTGACTTTAGCGAAAGTGCATAACATCGAATATGCACTTTCGCTAAAACAAAGTAAAAAATGAAAAAAACATGCAGTTTGCACATTTTGTTAGTTGTACATCAATATATTCTGTTGATGTACAACTAACAAATCTTTTGCGGAGATCGCGGTACAGTGGGAGTAAGGGAATATTCCATTTTCCCCGCTGTAGTGCGATCGCAGAGTTAGAATATAAAAGTGGGGGGGGTGCAGGGGGCTTACCCCCCTGCATAGTAGTGTTTAAATTTTTTTGTGTGTGTATTTTTTACTTTTTTTTTGTTTACTTTAGCGAAAGTGCATGTTCGATGTTATGCACTTTTGCTAAAGTGGGTTTGTGAAAGTGCAGTTCGATGAACTGCACTTTCGATGTTTTAACAGACCTATATATATATATGTATATATATATATATATATATATATATATATATATATATATATATATATGTATACAACACACATATATATATATATATATATACAACACACATATATATATATATATATATATATATATATATATATATATATATATATATATAGTATATAGTCACCAGTAGTCAGACCAGCAAGAAGAGTTCCAATAGCTATGCAGGATAATGTTAAGTCTCAGTTGGATAAAATGGTACAGCAAGGTGTAATTTTCCCAGTTACAGAACCAACTGAGCAGCTCATAAAAAAAGACTCAGATGAACTCAGAATATGTATTGACCCAAGAGATTTGAACGAAGCATTGAAGAGACAGCATCATCCAATGTGCACAGTCGAAGAGGTTGCAGCTCTAATACCGAATGCCACTGTTTTTTCTGTCTTAGATGCAAAAAGTTAATTTTGGCAAGTAATGCTTGATCACAAATCCTCAGTACTAACCACTTTTGGTACCCCTTTTGGTGGATACAGATTCCTAAGGATGCCATTTGGAATAAATTCTGCAAGTGAAGTCTTCCAGTGTGCAGTGGAGCAACTTTTTTCGGGTTATCCTTGTGCCATAATAGTAGATGATTTACTGGTTGGAGGTAATGCTGAAGCAGAGCATGACAGAAACTAAAGAGAGTTCTAGATAGAGCACATGAAGTCAATTTGAAGCTCAAGCCTCTCAAGTGCAAATTCAGACTACCAGAAGTTACATATGTAGGTCATTTATTTACCAGTACTGGCTTGAGACCAGACACGACCAAGCAAACAGCTATTCTTGAGATGTCAGCCCCAGATTATATTCAAGCTCTACAGTGTTTCCTGGGCATGGTCAACTATTTAAGCAATTTTATTCCAGACTTCATTGAGATGACAGCAGTTTTAAGAGAGCTAATGTGCAAAAATGTTACATGGTCATGGTTAGAACAACACCAAAAGGCATTTGAAGACCTTAAGCAGAAAATTGCCACCCCACCTACATTAAGATGCTATGATGTGAATAAACCAGTCACTCTTTCCTGTGATGCTTCAAAATTTGGTTTTGGCGCGGTTATTCTTCAAGAGGGCAGACCAGTAGCCTATGCATCTAGAGCACTTACCCAAACTGAAATGCAATATGCTCACATTGAGAAAGAACTTTTGGCAGTACAATTTGCATGTTCCAAGTTTCATGATTCTATTTATGGTTGAGCTATTCAGATTGAAACTGACCACCAACCTCTAGTTACTATTCTAAAGAAGTCTATGCATTCAGCTCCAGCGAGATTACAAAGAATGATGCTCAAATTGCAAATGTTCATCTTCAAAATGGTCTATACGAAAGGCAAACTACTTTATCTGGCTGATGCCTTATCCAGATTGCCCAGAAATACAGTGAAACAGCTTGATGCAGAGAATTTTGACTTTGATGTGGTGGCAGTGCATAATTTGTGTACCACTAGGCTTGATGAGTTGAGAGATTACACAAAGACTGATCCAGATGTTATGTGATCCTATCTCGCCTACATTCTGACTGATGGGTTCGGAGCCGATCCCTCGGCTCCGACTCGGCACGCTTATGCCAAAGAGCGAAGTCTCTTATTGGCTGAGCTTACTATATCCCAGGATGCACCACTACCAGTCCCCCAGATCTCGTTTGCCGCTTCCCTGCGAAGACGTGGTCTCGAGCTGGCTGGGCTGAGTAGTTATTTTAACTAACTTTTTCTGTCAGTTTTTTGCTGTTTTTTGTCTCAAAAGCTGTTTTAACGGCTAACGCTCTTATTGTGTGTGTTTGGATTGTGAAAACTTGTTGTGTGATTGGGTTGAGTTTGATTTCGGCCCCTTCATCTAGGGCCTTCCCGGTCAGTCAACCCTTCTAAAACTTTACAGGGTTTCAGAGTTCCCTGTCATTTGCGCTCTTAAGCGATAACTGTAAGCCTATTTTTTTAGGTTTGTCATCAGTAAATCAGTAGTTGTATATTTTCCTGTCAAAAGTTACTGGAATTGTTTACTATAATGTCTCAGACTCCTAGGCCTTCGGGCTTTAAAAATGTTCAAAATGTGGTTTCAAAATGTCTATCACAGGCGATCATTCGCTCTGTGTGTATTGTTTAGGTGCAAAACACTTGCAGGAGTCATGCAGCGTATGTCACGCTTTTTCCTCAAGGGTCCTCCAGGAGAGGAAAAATAAATTGATTCTTAAGGGTTAATTAAACCTTCCTTTGAAGAAGCCTTGGCATCCTCTCCTTCTCCGCTAAAAGAAAAGGCGTCGGTTCCGACCAGTCCGTCGGATCCGACCGCCAAGAGACATAGGCAGGCCTCTCCTTGGCTCCAAAGACTTGAGCCGAGGTCGAACGGTCTGCCTCGATGCCACCAGTATCGACTCCTCTGGCTTCGGAGCCGATGGCTGGGGCATCGAGGCGGGTCACCTTCGTCGGCTCCACTGCTCTCGGAGCCGACAAGGGTCGCCGCTCAGACACTTCCTCCTCGGCGCGAAGTCCACCTCGGCACCGATGGAATCTGGTGTGTGTATTCCTCGGCGCCGATACTCATCGAGTCGCCTCGAGCCGGTCCCCTAGCCCTTTGGGGCCGTTGGAGAGGCCTCGAACCCGTTCTGTTTCCTCTCGGTCTTGAGAATGTCAGATTCTGATATAGACAGGGTGCTCCAAAGACTGTTCCAGTCCCCAGTCTTCCAAAATTTGTTTCGGTTCCAACCCAGTTGGCTTCGAGCCGATGACCTTGGCCCACCCATTGCCATTCCTCCTCCGACTGCTTGGCTCCGTCGAGCAGGTGCTGTTGGAGCCGGTGGAGATCTCAGGGTCGGCTCCGACCCTTACTCCAACCCGGCCTTCGGGTCCGAGTTTGTCTGGACTTCTTCGGCTGGACCGGGGTGATGTTTGGGACCTATGCTTTCGGTTCCGAGCCTCCCCCTCGGTGCTTCGGCTGCGGGACTTCCGTCGGCTATCACGGCTCCGGAGACCGGACACTCCCAGGATTCTGGGGGTCCGGCTTTCAGGGCCATGAGGAGTGCCTTGGCCAAGTCCTCTTCGGCCATCTCTCCGGCTTTACCGGCACCTTCCCTGGGCGTGGAGACTGGGTCTTTGGCAGTTCCCCTGTCCGTAGTCAGCGGAGCCCCGAGGCCTGAGGTTACCCCCAGTGGGGTTCCCTCCTCCTGAGGGTTCTTGAGTTGTCTTCGGAGGAACCCCAAGGAAGAGATCGTGCAAGAGGAAGCACGTGGACTCCCCAAGTCTATTACATCAGACACTGATATGGATGATGCAGAGGGTCCCAGTCGTCCTCGGATGATGTCTCATTTGCAGACATCTTAGAGATCCTCAAACAATGAGGCGGCTGGATATCCAAACCCCCCTCTGCGGACGAGTCAGTGCTCCTCAAGGCCTTTGGGGCTCAGCCCTCCGCCTCCTGGGTGTCTCCGCCCTTGACGAGCTTCTGGATTTAGTTTGTCAAGGCGTGGGAACATCCAGATACCGTGGAACCAGTCCCTTCTCGTCCAAATAAATTTTTGTCAGCTCCCCCCGAGAAGGAGTTCCTCACTAAAGGCGTGGCTGTAGATGCCATGGTGG
Organism: Protopterus annectens; assembly: GCF_019279795.1. Classification (NCBI taxonomy): domain Eukaryota; kingdom Metazoa; phylum Chordata; order Ceratodontiformes; family Protopteridae; genus Protopterus; species Protopterus annectens. The sequence continues at coordinate 755,895,048 of NC_056734.1, forward strand.
TGGCATCTGCTACACAACAGGACGTGGCAGAGGCTTCAACGTCCGTCCATCCTCCTAATAAGCAGTCTAGGAGTATGGACAGGTATGAAGCGCACCCTGACTTCAGCGGCCTTTACTTTAAGGTCTCTGAATTATTTGGCACATTTTACCAGGCTTCAGAGGGATCTGGTCAAGGAGTTGTCAGATTCCCTCTCGGTAACCTACCTGAGCAGCTAGCCCAGTCTGTTAGCTCTCAGTTGGCTATCCTTACGTCAATTTCTAACTCGTCCATGAGGCTCATTTCCTATGCGGCCGAAGGGTAGAGCGGCAGGCACAGGCGTGGCTCACGTAGACAAGCCTGGCTCCGCTTGTGTCAGTTCATGGAGGCCTTCAAGTCTTCCTTCGCCGACGCTCCCTTTGATGGGTCCTCATTGTTTGGACCCAAGGTTAAAGACACCCTTACCGCTGTGAGCAAGAGGGAAAAACTTTATCTGCCGTAGGTGCCCGTTATTCCACTCCCTTTCGGCATTACTCCAAGGCTAAAGCAGGAAGGAAAATGTGGTTCCGCAAATCACGCAAGTTTTTCTCCCAACAGCAGGAAGATTCCCCTTCCAGAGGCAGAGGACGGGAAATTTTTCAGGGAGACGCCGTCCCAGAGGCGGCAGAGGGCCCCGCAATTCTGGAGACCGCGAGTCCTTTCGTGGCTCTTCAGCCTCCCACACGTCATGAGGGATTGCCCGGCTGTGCTGCTCGAGCCAGTCGGGTGTCGTTGCCAAGCACCTAAAAGCCTGGGAGTCAATCACTCAGGACAGATGGGTGCCGGATCATTGCCGGAGGTTACACCATCCCATTCACATACTCGCCCCCACCGTCCAAAAGAATCTCGGACCCACCACCCAGTCAAAGGGAAATGGCAGCCGCAGAAGCTTTAAAGCTGCTAGAAAAAGGAGTCATCCAACCGGTCCCCACAGACCAGATCGGATCAGGAAATTACTCCAGGTTCTTTTTAGTGCCAAAAAAGACAGGGGACCTGAGACCAATATTGGATCTCAGCAGACTGAACCAATCCGTCACGAAATCCAAATTCGAATGGTCACGTTACAATCCATTCTCCCATTGTTGGAGAAGGATGTTTGGATGTGCTCCATAGACCTCAAGGACGCCTATTATCACATACCGATACATCAGGCATCCAGAAGGTATCTGCGCTTCAGCCTGGGAGTCAGTCATTACCAATTTTGCTCTGCCCTTTGGTCTCACCACAGCCCCAGGGTGTTCACCAAGTGTTTGGCAGTAGTGACGGCTCACTTGAGAAGTCTTGGATTCCAAGTGTTTCCCTATCTCGACGACTGGCTCCTGACTGCCACCACCAGGCATCTACTAATGGACAACCTCAAAGCCACCATCTCCTGGGTATTACCCTGGGGATTACATTCAATTGGTCAAAGTCTGTCTTGCTGCCCTCTCAGCATAAAGTTTATAGGAGCAGAGATAGACTCAAGATTGATCTTGGCGTCTTTCTTCCTGCCGAAAGGATCCAAACTTTACAGGGCCAAGTTCAAGCTCTGATCTCGAGATCCAAAGCCCCAGCCAGGATGGTTCTACAAGTTTTAGGCTCAATGTCTGCCACGGTTCTTTTAGTTCCTCTAGCAAGATTACACATGAGGATTCTTCAGTGGCTATTGTCAACTCAATGGTCCTTTCAGGATCTTCCCTCAATCATCACATCATGATTACGGATATATGCAAAGGGACCTTCGCTGGTGGCTTCAGACATCCAATTTGGATCAAGGAAAACCCTTTGTTCTTCCCTCTCCAGTGGTTACCCTGACGACAGATGCCTCCCAGATAGGGTGGGGGGGGGCATTGTCTGGGCAGGCTAGTTCAGGGCTCCTGGCTTCCAGGCAAGCTCTTCTCCACATCAACGTGTTGGAGATGAGGGCTGTACTTCTATCCCTACAAGCCTTACACAAGTTTCTTCCTCAGGGCATCATCGCCATCCACACAGACAATATGTCGGTGGTTTGGTATCTGAACAAACAAGGAGGGACCAGATCATACCCCCTTTGCAGAGAGGCCATGAGAGTGTGGGAATGGGCTGTAGCTACCAACCGCTTCTTGGTAGCGACCCACATCCCGGGAAAGTCAAATGTATTGGCAGACAAATTAAGCAGGACAATTCTCTCTCCTCACGAGTGGTCTCTAAACCACACAGTAGCAGCTCAGGTTTTCAAGAGATGGGGGACGTCGTGCTGCGACCTATTTGCAACTCCACAAAACACCAAGTGCCAAAGGTTCTTCTCCTTGATCCCACATCAGGGAGTACCAGCCATGGATGCTCTAGCACAACCTTGGCCAACAGGGCTACTTTATGCCTTTCCTCCAATTCCACTTCTTCCCAAAGTTATTCAAAAAGCTTCTCAACTGGGGTCTTCAATGATACTGATTGCCCCATACTGGCCTCGTCAGATATGGTTTCCTTACCTGAAGAAGCATGCAGTGGACGATCCGTGGATCTTAGACCTAATTCCGGACTTGCTAATCCATCAGTCGGGACATCGGCATCAGTCCCTTCAATCTTTGAAATTGACAGCTTGGCTCCTCCACTTCCGACCTTAGTTAGAAGGCACACACTAGACCGGAAGTTGTTCACATTTTATCTTGACCCACAAACCCACCACTAACAAATTGTACCTCAGTAAGTGGAAGAGGTTTGCTATCTGGGCTCAACTCAAGGGCTTAGACCCTATCACTGCTCCTGTCCCAGAGGTTTTGAAATTCTTAACATCCCTGTTTAATCAGGGATCTTCTGTCTCAACTATTAAAGTCCAACTAGCGGCTATCTCTAAATTCCACGAATCCATGGATCCTCCTTTGATGAGCAGCAGACTATGCAAAACTTTCATTAAAGGTGCGAGCCTATTAAGACCACCAATTTTTCATCCTGCACCTCCGTGGGATCTTGATTTGGTGCTTGGCGCATTAACATCTCCCCTTCGAACCGGCTGCTACATGCGAGTTAAAATATCTGTCTTGGAAAACTGCATTCTTAGTTGCAATTACTTCTGCAAGAAGAGTTTCAGAGCTTCAAGCCCTGTCTATTAAGCCACCGTACTTGATTTTCCACAAGGATAGAGTATCACTTAGGCCTAATCCATCCTTTGTCCCAAAGGTCTGTTCTAGTTTCTGTCTCCAACAATCTCTAGAGCTACCAGTTTTCTTTCCAAAATTCTCCAATGAAGCAGAATACACTCTCCATAAATTGGATGTTCACAGGCAATTACGCTTCTATTTAGACAGGACTCAGCAACTTCGTAAGTCAGACCAGTTGTTTGTGTCCTTCTCAGATAATAAATTGGGCCAAACCATCACAAAAGCTACTATCTCAAAATGGATCAGAGATTGCATAACTCAGGCTTATTCTTCTTGAATAAGCAACTTACAACATCTATCAAAGCTCATTCTACCAGAGCTATGGCTACTTCTATAGCTTTTCATTCCAAGCTCGCTATATCGAAATTTGTGCTGCTACTTGGTCCAACCCGCACACTTTCATTTCCCACTACAAATTGGATGTGGCATCTAAAGGGCGAGCATCATTTGGTTCCACGGTACTCAGGAGTGTTTTCCAGTGAGCCACCCAGGATTCAGGTGCTAGGACGCTGTCCCATCAGTCAGAATGTAGGCGAGATAGGATCACATAACATCTTTTAGTTATGTACTCACCATAACTTCAGATGTTTGGGATCCATCTCTACATTCCTAATACCCTCCTTCCCCTGCCTTGGAGATCAGAAGAGATTGAACGGTTTTGAGTTCTACTGTTTTATCTTGTTTCATCTGACGATGTTATATAAGCAGGGTATGCATGTGTGCATGTATGCGGACAAACTAGATCTGGGGGACTGGTAGTGGTGCATCCTGGGATATAGTAAGCTCAGCCAATAAGAGACTTCGCTCTTTGGCATAAGCGTGCCGAGTCGGAGCCGAGGGATCGGCTCCGAACCCATCAGTCAGAATGTAGGCGAGATGGATCCCAAACATCTGAAGTTATGGTGAGTACATAACTAAAAGTTTTGCAAAAGCTCAATCACTACATTAATGTTGGATGGCCATCGAAGCATTCTACTGTACCACCTGAAATGCAAACCTATTTTCCTTACAGAGATGAAATGTTGATGGAAGATAGCATTATTTTTAAAGGTCCTACAATTGTTCTTTCTGCTTCCTTACAACAAGAATATATCCAGACTTAGCATCATGGTCACCCAGGTTCCATATCCACTAAGAGAAGAGTGAAAGAACTATTTGGCCTTCATTACTAAAAGACATTGATAAAGTACTTTCTTCTTTCTAGTATGCAATAGTACTAGAACGCATTTGCAAAGAGAACGACTTCAGCTAAGTCAAGTACCTAAGCTACCTTGGTCAACAGTAGCCACTGATATCTTCGAGTAGAACAATCAACACTACTTAGTGTTGGTAGACTCTTATTTGAATTGGACTGAAATTGACACTATCTAGGCTAACATCCACTACTGTTATTACTAAGTTGAAACGTCAATTCTTAGTCCATGGTAGCCCACACAAAGTTATTTCTGACAATGGTACTCAATTTACTAGTCAATTGTTTCAGAAATTTGCAAGAGAATGGGACTTTGTACATGTCACTAGCAGTCCTGAATAACCACATTCAAATCAGCTAGCTGAATGTGCAGTGCCGAGTGCAAAGCAATTGTCTGAAAAGTCAAAGCGTGACAACACACCAATGTCTTTTTGAATCTACTTAATCTCAGATACATACCCCGTGACGATATACATACATACATACAAATGTTTCAAGCACCGGCATTAAGCTCTTCTAGATTGCCAATATGCCAAAACACTTGTTCCCATAATAAATGTCCAAGCTGTTCTTAAAAATATCTAAAGTAGTACTTGCTTTAATGTAATTTCGTAGTCTGTTCCAAGCATCAACTACTCTGTCAGAGAACCAATTAGTACACTTCTCATTCCTATAGAATCTTCTACATAGGTTATCTGACAATTCTCTAGTACTTTTTGATAACCCCAAACATTTCCAGAGGTAGTTGTCCCTAAATATATACCTGAATAAGATCTCCTCTTAAATATCTGTAAGAGACACTGTACAAGTTCAGATATTTTAGTCTTTCATAATAACTTAGATTTTCACATCCATGGATGCCCTTAGTATATTTCCTCTGTACTCTTTCCAGTTTATTCATGCTTGTTTTCCTATAGGGTTTCCATATTGTTATTCCATACTCAAGTTTGGGTCTAATGTAACTAACAAATAATGACTTCATTATGCTTGATTTCCTAGACTTTAGACATCTTTTTATACAACCTATAGTTCTATAACTATCATTAGCCAATTGGTTGATATGATTAGAAAAACTCATAGCTGAATCTACCCATATACCCAGGCCCTTAAATGAGTGTACAATTTCAATCACTGTGTGCTGTATTAAATTTTTACCTTTCAGTTTGTCTCCCAAATCTTATATGCTTAGTTTTTGATGTATTTATCAACATATTATTCTCCTGTGCCCAAATGGTCAATTTAGTCAAATTATTTTGCAGACATGCCTTATCTGTAACAATTGTAATCAGTTTACCCAATTTCAGGTCATTAGCATATAGACTGTAGAACACCTCAGATGAAAAAGTAAGGTCAGAAAGATACAATCTAAACAAGTAAGAGCATAGTACAGAGCCCTGTGGGACACCTTGACTGTAACCAAGGGTTTCACCTGTCCAGTTGGTGTGTGATACTTGCCATGTCCTATTTGTAAGCCATGCAGCTATCCATGTTATCAACAGTACATCAATACCTAGTTGTACTAATTTAGTGATCAGTGTTTTGTGTATGACCTTGTCAAATGCTGAAGTTAAATCAATATAAATCACATCACAGCACAGTTTTTCATTCATAGCTGTCATTATATTGTTATAGGACATCATGTTACAGATGGTAATAGATCTATTTTCAACATATGCATGCTGATATATGGTTTCAAGTTCCAACCTATCCAGTTCTGACAATAACTTATCCAGTGTTACCTTCTCCATCATTTTTCCACAACATGAAAGTAGACTTAAGGGTCTATATGATTCTGGGTTTGTCCTACTCCCCTTTCCCTTAAAGACAGGTTTAATAAGTGCATGTCTCCAATCTTGAGGAATCTCCCCATATTTATATGACCTAGGGAATAATAGATGTAATGGCAGTGTAAGTTCTTGCTTAAGTGTTCTCAGGTCATTGTTACTTATGCCGTCTCCTCCCTGCGCTTTGTTTGGATCCAGTTTGCACAGTCCTTTTTCAATATAATTTAATTTGATTTCTGTTTCTGGGGTTACCTGGATGTCATTAGGACAACTTACCACCCCTTTTGTGGAGCCAAACTGTTTTGCATAAGATTTTGTAAATATATCTATAATCTGTTGTGTCTGAGAATAAATTTTAGAATCTTCACACAGTTTATCAATTTGTGTATCTTTACTCCTTCTACATCTTATGTATCTATAAAAAGGTTTCCTATTATGCTCAATATCTTTATGTAAATTTTCTTCAAATTTTTCTTAATCTTGTCTAGCACAATGCTTAATTTGTCCAGCCTGTTTATTTCAGTTTTCGAAGTTCTAGTTCGACCTCTCTTCCATTTCTTATATTTTTTTGTCTCTCATCTTAATCAGGTATCTTGTTCTTATGGAAATATACCCCTCTAATGTTGTGTGCCTAGATCCTGATATTAAACATTTTTTTGACTTTTTGCACTCAAACAATTTCTCTTTCAAAACTTTCCACATTCCATCTGCAGTTTTTCCATTGAACACCTCACTCCAGTTAGTTTTATATAGTAACTGTTTTGCTTCCCTATAATCTGTAATTAACCTTTGGCAGAATTATCTAGCAACTAATTAGCCTTTATGACCCTATGATCACTGCACATCAATGGTAGTAAAACGTGACTTGAAGTTACAGTAATTTCTTTGGGAACACAAACAATATCTAGTTTATTCTGTCCTCTGGTAGTTTTTTTTTTTTTTACAATCTGAAGCATTTGTTGTTCCTGAATATACTCTGTGAATAATTTCTTTGCTAACATTGTCGAATCAATATTATTCCAGTCTGTTTCTGGTAAATTTATGTCCCAGCTAATATTATTCTTCCCGCCTGTGTTTCATGTAAGAAATGTATGAATTCCTCTAGGTCATCTGCACTTGACTTTGGTGGCCTGTACACTCCAACAATTGTTATATGTTCCAGGGTTGTCTTTATTGTCACAGTTGCACAGTCTATAGTATTGTTGTTATCATTAAACATGTAATAATCACAAGTCTCATAGCTATCTTTCATCACTATCATAACACCTCCACCTGATTTTTTGTTAGAATGTCTGTTACAGTAAAAACATTTATACCCTTATAGAACTGGTTTCCAGTCGTTGTTCTTTAACCATGTTTCACAAACTATTACATCATCAATCTCGTGAGAATGTAGCAAATTTTCTAATAAAAAAACGGGTCTATATGACTAGACCGAAAGATCACAACAGCGAATGTATGTACATCGACACATTTACATCGATGTACATACAGAGCGAAACACCTAAACGGTGAAAACCGGAATGCCGAACGTGTTTCATAGCCAGCAGCACGATGGTGGGGATAAGGAAATATATCCTTTTCCCCACTGTAGTGCGATCTCCGAGTTAGTATATTTAAGTAGGGGGGTGTGGGGGGGTGCAGGGGGGCTTGCCCCCCTGCAAAAGTTAATTAATTTAATATTTTAGTTTAGATTTTACCTACCTGTGTGGCGCATTATGATGATGAAACACGTTCGGCGTTGCAGTTTTCGTCATTTAGGTGTTTCGCTCAGTATGTACAGCGACGTAAATGTGTTGATGTACATACATTCGCTGTTTGATCTTTCGGTCTAGTCATATAGACCCTAAAAAAACTTTATTATTAATGCTCCTAGCATTAACAACCATCAGAGATGCCTCGAATGTTGCTATCTGTGAACTGTTACATTTTTGACCTGGCAAAAATCCTGGCTAGTGTTTGTCAAATATTGCAAAATATCTGCTGCAAAAATTATCTTCCCTGATCTAGACAAATGCACACCATCTTGTCTGAAGACGTGTGTGCCCAAAAGAAGGCTTGGATGCTCTACACATTTCCATTTTTTGAAACAGGACATTTTTTCCATATAGGTGTTTATCCAAAAAATCCTTTCATTCACAGTGACCTGACTATCCTTTCTATAGGTGATTTGTGAAAAATATGTCCTAACACCAGTAGGTGTACTATCTAGGAGGGCTGTCATTTCCCGACTAACAGTCAGAGAATCTTTGTTGGTGACATCATTTGTACCAACATGAATAAAAACAGATCCATACTTCCTTACATTAAAGCATTCCAAGGCTTGTTTCACATCTTCTATTTTTGCTTCTGGCAAGCATAACACTACTTGATGTTCATTATCATTTCTGCAAATATAAGTATCAGTTCCTATAATTGGCTCACCTGCTCAAAGACTTCTATCCAGGCAAACCAGAATAGCGCTACCTATTAGTTCCACGTTATTGAGGCCTAAAGCTAAGAACAACAAAACCATCAAGGCTCAATTATTCAAGAAGTGTCCTATCCATAAGTCCACTTATGATAAATCGAGCAGATTTTTTCATCCGTTGAGGGAAGGAGAGACTGTGAGGATACAAATGGTGAAAGGTTTTGACTGGATTGGTCAAGTTACAGGTGTGTGTGCCAAGCCGAGATCCTACCTTGTAGAATCCAAGGGTGTGGAGTACAGGAGAAATTGCAGGCATCTTCTTCCTGTACCAGAATCACCATCACAGCATTGTTCCTGTGATACAGACTCTAGATCTCAGAGCGAACCAGATATTGTTCCGTCCCAGAGTGTATTTCAGCCTCTACTTCCATTCCTGACTATGTTCCAAATACTTCCAAGGTTGAACATTAATTAGAGACAGCGCCAGTTGCTAAATCCCAGTTTTATGTCACACGATATGGTTGAATATCCAAGCCCAGTGTGAAATACACAGCAACATGGACATGACTGTATAGATGTACCTAGCCTTGTATAATTGCATGACCAAGAACTACTTGTAATATCTGCATACCAAATAGAGTCATAACACTGCATGATCTATTTCTTAGAGGGAGGATGTAGATCAGAGTGTATGTGCTGTAGCTTTAAGAAGCATAGCAAAGGCTGAGTGTGCACATATAAATACAGGGCACATGCTATTCATAGTGTCATTTTGAGAGTGCAGCCAGAGTGAGCATGTATGATTGCAGTAGTTAGTTTGTGTATAAGTTACTTGAGTTAAAGTCAGTAAACTTCTATCGTGATGTGTTTTGTGTATAAAAAAGCTGCCTGAACAGAACCCACGAAGACTCTTCTATTGTGTCCGAAGTAATTTCTCATACCTCAGAGAGAGCTTCTGGAGTTGTGGATTCAGGAATAGCCATTAGAAAGCATGCCTGGAAGCACCTTTGTGATTTTGAGGAGCCTTTTAAGTCTCCATTCATCAATGGCCCATTTGATAGATCCACCTTGTTTGGCCCTAAGGTGAAAGAGACTTTCTCTCTAAGAATGAGCAAGATGGGGAGACATTATCTGCCATGGGAGTCTGTTTTTCTTCCCCTCAAACAACCTTCACCCTGTAGCAGAGAGGTGGCAGAAAGATGTGGTTCAGAAAGAAGCAATTTTCTTCCCAGGACTCCTATGGAGAAAGATCCCCTCGCAGCAGAGGGGGGAGCTCTAATGGAAGATACCAGCCTCGAGGCAGAGGTGGCTTGAAACATCTGGGCTTCAGAGTTCCTTTCTCTGAGAATCCCTTTCAGCTTCCCTGAAGTGTTACCGAACTACTGCACTCTGGAGGCAGTCGGGGGGGGGGGTGGAGGGATGGGGGCAGTTATCTCTACACTTAGAAGCCTGGACAGCCATTACCAAAGATAACCTGGCTGCAGAGTGTAATATCTAGAGGATATTACATTTTCCCTTCCACCCCCAAAACACAACAAAAGAATTCCTGACATTCCACCCAGTCAGAGGAAAGCAGCAGTCATAGAAATAGAAAAGCTGCTGAAGAAACGAGTCATCCATCTGGTCCCTCCATACCAACAAGGATCAGGAACCTACTCAAGATTCTTTTTAGTGCCAAAGAAGACAAGAGACCTAAGACTAATTTTTGATTTCAGCAATCTAAATCACTTCATGAAGCACTTGATTTTCCAGATGGTCACGGTTCATTCCATCCTGCCACTCTTATGGAACTGCAATCGGATGTGCTGCATAGATCTCCTGAATGCATACTATCTTATGAAGATGTATAGGCACTCCAGGAGATGTCTGTACTTCTGACTGGGAACCAGTTACTACCAGTTCAAAGCCTTGCCCTTTGGTTTCAGTACAGCTCGCACAGTGTTCACCAAGTGCATGGCAGTGGTTACAGCTCACCTGAAACTGTATGGATTCCATTTGTTTCCTTATCTGGATGACTGCTTTCTGCTTCCACCAAGCCTTTACTGATTCAAACCAGGGACTACTTGCTCCACTGTACCAAGTCCCAGCACTCCTCAACTGAAACTCTGGAGTTCATCGGTGACTGTCTAAATACCCTGATGCTAATAGCAAGTTTGCCACAGACAAGAATAGATGCTTTATGAAATCAAGCCTTACACATCCTTTCTCTTTATTTACCACCACCCAGGCAAGGGTTACAGCTACTATTATTGATAGCAGCTTCAGTAATGTTGTTACCCTTAGTACGTTTTCACATGAGGGTTCTTCAGTGGACTCTAGTGGTACAGTGGTCCATAAGCCGCCTTTCACTGACAACACCCATTCATATTACACATGTCTGCCAGCAACACATAGCCTGATAGATCCACTCAGAAGTTGTTTCTTGGGGCTGCCCTTTCATTCTTCCCTTCCCTAAGACCATAGTTACAACAGATGCCTCCCAAGTTGGGTGGGTGGGGGTATTACTTGGGAAGGACAGTCCAAAGCATGTGGTCCCAGTTACAGGCCAATCTTCACATAATTTTCTTAGAAATGAGAGTAGTCCTATTGACATTGCAGACTTTTCAAGATGTTCTCCTTCTAGGGATGTTTGCTGTTCAGACTGACAACATTTCAGTGGTCTGGGACATTAACAAATGGGGGAAACCCCATCCTGTCCCCTATGCTGACAATCAGTGAGAGTTTGGCAATGGCCAATCCCTTATGGGTACTTTCTGTTAGCAGTGCATACTCCGAGGAAAACCAATGTGCTAGCAAACAAACTGAGCAGGTCCATCTTACTCCCTCATGATTGGTTTCTCAGTCAGTCAGTGCCAAAAATGATAGTTCACCAGAGGTCAACCATGCTGCGACCTCTTTGCTTCTCCCCTCAATTCTAAGTACCGCAGGTACTTTGGCCGGCTCCCCCAAAGGGGAAGTCACTGGGAGACTCTCTAATTCACGATTGCCCCCCCCTCCCCCGGACTTGTGCACTTTTTCCCACATTTCTCTTCTCCCCAAGTTTCACCAGTAAGTATTGCAGCAGAAGTGCAAGGTAATCCTCATGGCTGCATTCTGGCATCGCCAAGTGTGGGTTCCCTTCCTGTGGTCTCATCTAGTTGTGTGCTGGATCCTATTCAGGGCCTTCTGTCTCACCCATTCCGATTGCCTCACCTGGACATTCAGTCTGTCAGAGTGACAGCATGGTTTCTCCACATTCAGTAATGGCTGGAAACTCCAAGCTTTCTTCCCCAGTTCATCACATTCTTACGTCATTCGAGAAGGCTTCTGCAAGAAAAATTTATAAGAGCAAGTGGAAAATATTTTCTGTCTGGGCCCTTCAGAACTAGCAGTTAAAGTGCAAATGGCTGCCATCTCATGTTTTTACCAAGGCGAAAGCCATTCCTCTCTAACCTCCTTGAAGTTGTGTAAAGCTTTTCTTAAGGGTGTTCTTCTACTTTGGCCTCCTGTTGAAGACCCCATTCCTCCATGGTTACAATAACAGTTATCCTTCAAGCTTTGATTCAACCTCTGTTCAAGCCTTCAGCCAAGGCAGAATTAAAGCTTTTGTACTGGAAAACCCTTTTCCTGATCTCCATTACATCAGCTAAATGGGTATCAGAGCTCAAGGCACTTTCTTCCAAACCACCTTACCTCATTTTTCGTAAGGATAGAGTATCCTTTTGGGATAATTATTCTTTCCTAAACACAACCACAAAATCCCACCAGAGTAGAATAAACGACCAGCCAGTATCCAGAAAAAGATTTATTTTCTCTAACGTCTCGGCTTCACAACCTTCAAGGAGTACAAACACTTAAAACAACCACCTGCCTTAAATACACCTAAAATAATCACATAATTAAGTAATTAAATAATTATATAAATTTAGACTAAATTAAAAACCTCCAGTTACAATCTAGATTTAACCCTTAAGGAACCAGTGTATTATATTTCAAAATATATATAGATTCCTTATGTAACAATTTATTTTTTTATCTGACACCATCATATTGGTCATTTTTAATATGTTCTAATATAGTAGCTTGCAAACCTTCTACTTTGCCCGCATGAAAATACTTAAAATGTCCTGCTATAGGACTTTCTTGTCTACCATTAATTATATCACGTATATGTTCTAAAAGTCTGACCTTAAAAGGTCTCTTACTTTCCCCTATATAAAACTTAGAACAGGGACATCTAAAGGCATATATAATGCCCTGAGTCTCACAATTAAACATCCCCCTTACTTCAAATCTAACACCATTAATTTTTGAAAAATTATTTATTATATATTTACAACCTTTACACTTCCCACAGCATTTTGTACCTTTAGTATATACCACACCAGGTATATTATCCACACGGGCAACAAATCTACCATGGACCAAAAAATCTTTAATACTTTCCCCCCTTTATATGATATCCTTGAAGGCTGTGAAGCCAAGATGTTAGAGAAAATAAATATTTTCTGGATACTGGCTGGTCATTTATTCTAATTATTTCTTCCTACACAAGGTGGTGTTAGAGACTAATCTTAAACAATCAATTAACTTTCCAGTTTTCGTTCCAAAATTTTCCAACAGGGGAGAATACATACTTCATTTATTATATTTTCGTAGACAACTCAGATTCTATGTTCACAGAAGTAAAGAGTCTAGAAAATCAGAACAACTGTTTGTTTCCTTTTCCAAGACAAAATTGGGCAAAACGGTATCAAAAGTAACTTTGGCCAGATGTCTTACTGATTGCATTGTCTTTGTATACAAGAGTAATGGTTTATCACTACCCAGATCAACTAATGCACACTTTACCAGATCTATGGCCACATCATCTGCCTTTTGGCCCAGAGCATCTATAGATGTGCAGCTGTTGCATGGTCCATTGTTCATACTTTTGTAACTCTTTACAAATTGGACATTCTATCATGGAATAGGGCAGCATTCAGCTCCGTTGTACTCCAGAATGTCCTTCCTTGAGGACCACCCAGGGTTACTCTAGCTGGGGACTCTGTCAAATCAGTTGAGGAATGGATAACAAAACAGCATCAGATATTTAAGTTATGTATTTACCTTAATTCTGCATCTGTGTTGATTGTTTTTGGGCTTCCTCAACTTCCCACTCTCCAACCCTCTTCCCTTTTGATAGTCTCTAAGTATGTCCAGAGGGGTTCTTCCCTGCTAGTCTTGCTATGTGAGCTCCAGGGCTTCCTTTCCTTCTCTTTCTTCCTTTGATCTGTCCTTGAGTTATAGTTGTACTGTCTCAGAGGATGATAATGTTTCATTCATAATACTTTTTAATATTGTGGTTAGCTGAATAGAGGGAAATTCGATCTGAGGTAACTGAGGAGAAGAAGAAGATTATGAGTAAGGGAAGGAGCTCAAGCTTCGGAGCCTGTTTATCAAAATGGCTGAGGATGGATCTGACGTCAGATGAGAGACTCATTACTTGAGGAAAGATGAAAACAGACAACACAGATGCAAAGTTATGATGAGTACATAACTTAAATGTTTCTAACCTCAAAGCAGACCATGCAGTGATTTTCCTTACCCAAAACAGCTTCTCCTATACAAATGGCTAATGTTAATTCCATTCTCTCTAACAAGGATGGGAAACCTTTGGACAGATTTGGAAGTAAGATCTATTCTGGGGCAATAACATTTAGAATTTCAAATTGCCAGGCTCGCATATTAAAATTTGTATTTCTTTCTTTTGAGAACATGAAGAAGTTAACTGGTAAACTTAACTCTTCTGATGTAAAAATAAATAAATACTTTTTTTAATGCATCTTTTCTTTCTGCTTCTCATGTAATTGAGCTTCCCTTAAAGTGTTGTTATGATACAATTGATAGTGTCTCTACTGTCTCCATGGCTGCTGCTTCTGGGTTACTCATGCGAAGATTTATTCTGCTATTTTCTCAAATCTCCCTGGAAATGTTAAAACTGAAATTTTAAATGGGTAAATTCTCTCTTGGACAAATACGTTTTGTTTGGTTCTTCTGGAGCTGATGTACTTGAGAGGTTTGATGAGAGGGGAAAGTTGATTTTAAGGATGACCCAAATCTTTCAGTCTTCCTTTTTAAGGCAAGTAAAATGTTTCCTTCCACCTTAGCTCCCTTTTTCAAAAAGCAATTCAAAGCAGCCTGGTACCAACAAACAGGAGTTTAAAAAGCAATGGCAATAAGGCTCCAAATACAAAGGGGAAGCCTCTCAAAATCAAGGATTGTCAAAATGGCTATTTGCCTGTTCAGATACAAACACCTACCCCACCCCCACCCCCCAACTTACACACACTCACTGGCAATCTCTCCCTCTCTCTGAGTCTACATTTTCTTCTGTGCCAACAGATTGCTTAAGACAAATGGGTTCTGAAAGTTATTCAACAGGGGTTCACCTGGCAGTGGGAATCCTTCCCTCCAAGGGAGTCTGCCCTGGGAAGAGCATTTCTTCCTCTAAAGTGGAGATGTACCAAAAGGTCCTCCTGAAGTTTTTTTTTTTTTTGTTAATCTAATATCTGCCAAGGAATTTCTCAGGATTCTGAGATATATGGTTTCTGTGACTGTTGTGCTTTCCTTGGCCATACTTAACATCAGAAAAATTAATTGGTACCTCAGATCAGATCCTTTATCTTTTCAGAGCCCTGTATTGGGGGTTGAATGAAGTGAGTTTTTTTTTTTTTTAAATAAAGTTAACCAGTTCTTTCAGAATCCAGGTCTCCCATTCTCCCTTCTACCTCCTCTTCAGTCAGTTGTAACATATGCTTCTAATGTCTATGGACAAGGAATGTTCCACTGTGCTCTTCAACCCTTTCCACTCAGAGTGGTATTCAATGAGGTGCAAGGACTTTGAAGTAATTATGACAGACAAAAGCACATAAAGAGATAGTATTGTGACGTAGAGGGATGAAGTCCTAACTATGGCCTGAGTGAGTTAGATTTAACTAATGGTTTAGGTATCTAAGGTGCTAGAAGGGAGGGATAGGCATGCGGCTCCCAAGGGGAAGGAAGTTTATCTTGATGCTGCTTGAGGGGAAGCATTTTCCAGAAGAGAGGAGTAGCCCTCTAACAATTCTTGTGTGAATGTAGGGGAAGGAACAAAAGAGTAAGTCATAATGTAAAAAAATCCCTCCCACTCACAGAAGTAATTGTGGGTGAGACCTCTTAAGATGCCCTTAAGTTCTCAGAGTATAGGCAAAGAGAAAGAAGTAGGAGGATCCTAAGAGAAAGACCAGCACTGTAGTGTTTTTAGTAAAATCTAGAACAAAAGCTGCTTTTAAAAAAAGGATAATTAGTAGAGCATATAAAATATTTTATGATAACTGTAAGAATCAATCAGTGGAGGTTAGAAAGGACTGGGAAGAGAGACTGGATAAAGAATTCACAAAGAAATAATGAGGGGATATATATATATATATATATATATATATATATATATATATATATATATATATATATATATATGACTCCCAAATATGCACAAAGTCTAGAAGATTTAGAGTGTTTGCTTAGGAACATTTGTACACCAAGTAGACTCCAAAGAATTTTTCTTCAGGTAGATTGTAATTATGTGTAATTGCGAAGGCAAAGGTAGTCGGGGACATATTTTTGGGGAACGTAATGAGTTGTCAGACTTCAAACATTCCCGCAGAATATTCTATCAGGCCTTACTTCATCTAATTATGGTGGCTGCCAAAACAGCAGTTACTAGAAGATGGAACTCAAAGCCTAAACCAACTACTAGAAGTAGTGAATATATTAACAGAGATAAAACAAATGGAAATAGAATCTTTAGAAACAGTTAGGAGCAAATTATATGGAAAAAATGGGAATTGTGGGAACAGTACATGCAGAAGAATGTTTTGGTGGAGGAATGAGGTATAAAAGAAGGCAGGATTTGAATGAGCTATGCAATGTTTAATTGACAGTGACAGTGACTGGACAGATTATAAGTGATATGTAATGTTTTCAGCTAAATATAAGTCAGTATAGTTTGTTTTTCATTTATATAAATGTATGATTGTCTAGGTTATAAGTAATCATAAAGATGTTTCTTGCTTAAAAAAAGATTCCCATAAATTCCACTCCAGTCCCAGTCTGAAATAAAAACAAGGTGGTTTTAGTCCACAGGATGAAATGAGGGGCTGATAGACCCAGTGATGGGTGGGGGTGGGGGTGGGGGGTGTGCACTGGAGTAGAGTGTTGGAAACTATGAAGCAAGGGAGAGTGATAAAAAAGGTCAAAGAGATGATGGCAGTAGTAAATGCTTTGAAAGTTCTAAATCATTTCACAGACAAAATCACAGTAAATATGGTACATAAATAAACAGGGAGTGAGTATCAAATTCTAACCCCTTTGCAAACATGCTATGATAGCCTAGGAGGCAGCAACTCAGTTCAGTTCGACTATTCAGACGTCTCACATTATATTAGTGCAAAACATTAAAGCAGACAAGTTAATCAGGGCTAAGATGAACCCTCATGAATGTAGAATTGATCCAAATGGGGGGAACACCTCAAGAAAATCTGTTTGCCTTTTGTCAGAACAGACGACGTAAGAAATTCTGCTTCAGGATTTCTTGCAAACAAGCCTGGAAGACAGATGCCTTTTAATGTCCATGGATAGGAATGCTCCTCTGTGCTTTTCTACTCTTTCCACTGATATGTAGGATTTTTTCCTGCAAAGATTGTCGTGGTGACTGTTTTGACACAGTCAGCATAGTTTTTCTCCCTTCTTTTGAAACTGATCAAGAGCAATTACCACAGGCATCCCCACAGACTGAATTAACTCATTCAAGACCTGAAAACTCTTCAGTTAACTGTCTGGATGATAAAATGTTGATACCGTTTAGACAACTTTCTTTATGAGAACATGCAGCAGGTATTGAAGGAGGCTAAAAAACTTGCTACTAGAGTTTTTAGTAGAATCTAGAACAGAAGCTGCCATTAAAAAGTAATAATTAGTAGAGCATATAAAATATTGTGTGATAACAATAAGAATCAGTTCATAGGAGGTTAGAAAGGATTGGGAAGATAGATTGGATAAGCAATTCACAAAGAAACAATGGGGAGGATATATGTATGTCTCCCAAATATGCAACAAAATCTAAAAGATTTAGGATTTTTGCTTGGAAATGTTTATATAGATATTTTTATATCCCAAGTAGACTCCAGAGAATTTTTCCTTAGGTAGAAAGCAAATGTTGGAGGTACGACGGAGAAGAAAGAGGCAATTGGGAACATATTTTCTGGGAGTGCAGTGAGTTGATGGAATTTAAGGATTCCCTGCAGGATGAACTGTCAGAGATGCTGGGTGGGCAGATTGGTGTGATGAGGGAGATGATTTTTCCTGAGCTATGATGCAGAACCGGAATTGCCTAGACATGGTAATGCCTTGCTGTGTCTAATTATGTTGACTGCCAAAAAAGGCATGTACTAGAAAATGGAAATCAAAATCTAAACCAACTCAACTAGAAGTAGTGAATATAGTAACAGAGATAAAACAACTGGCATTGAGATCTTTGGAAAAGAGTAGGAGCAAACTACATAGGAAAAATGGGAATTGTGGGAACAATACATGCAAGGGAGGAATGAGGATTAAAAGAAGGCAGGACTTAAATTAGCTATGTAATGTTTGACTAAAACTGACTGGGAAGATTATAAGTGATGTATAATGTTTGCAACTGGGAGTGTGTCAGTATGGTTTGTGATATAAAATGCTTGCAACTAGGATTGTGTTGATGTGGCTTGTTTTCATTTATATGAATGTATGATTGCCTATGTTGTAAGTGATGGTTTAATAAAGCTGTTTCTTGTTAAAAAAGGCAGGAATTGAATAATTTATGTAATGTTGCTTAGGTTATATGATATATAACAATATATGTGAAGTATAATGTTTGTAAACGTGAACTTTTTAATATAGTTTGATTACTTTTATATAAATGTAAATTTGCCTATGTCACAAGTGATAATTCAGTAAGAGTTTAATAAAAAAAAACTTGCTGCTAGGAAACTGTGACTGTGTAAATGGAAAAGATTTTCTTGTTGGTGCCATTCCAAGAACCAGGGCCCTTTTAAGTCCCACCTGCCTCTGGTTCTTGATTATTTGTGTGAGTTAGGGTCGTCTGGTCTTTCCTACTCTTCTGTCAAAGTTCATTTGTTGTCCATTTTGGCTTGTCTGCCCTTGGATCCCCCCTTTCTACTTGTCTTCAGTCAATCAGTTTTTGAAAGTGTTTTTGCATATCTGTTGAACTGTAAAACAGGTGGGCTTCTCCTTGGGATCTTTGTACTTGAAAAGATTAATCTGTTTGCATTTGAACCAGTTCATTGGGCTGATTTGAAGTTTTTAACATAGAAGACTGCTTCACTCATTTTTCTGACTTCATTAGAAGAGTATCTGAGCTACAAGCTCTTATGGTGACTCAGCGCTACATCATTTTCCACAAAGACATGATTTATTTAAAGAGTAATCCTTCTTTTATGGCTAAAGTGGCCTTAGAGTTTAATTTGAACCAGCTGTCATTTTTCCTAAGCCTTAAAACAAGGGAGGAAAAGTTCTTCATACTCTGGATGTCCACACAGGTAGTTCAGATACTACATAGTCAGAAAACTAGCGTTCAAGAAAGCTGATCATCTGTTTGTCCTTTTTCCTTACCTTCGTAGGAGACAACCAATGTCAAAGCAGACAGTTTCTTTGATGTCTATCTCATGCTGTTTTCTTTTGCTATTCTCACCATAACAAGCCACTTCAAGACAAAGTTAGGGCCCATTCCACTAGGGCTTTGATTTCTTCAGTGGCTTCCTGAAAGGAGGGGGGGGGTCTAGAAGTATTCTCGAGGCAACATCTTGGACTTCAGTATATACTTTTACAAAACTTTACAAATTGGATTCCTTTTCCAGGCCCAGAACATGCTTTGCTAGGACCACTGTCCATGAACTCATGGGTTCTTAATTTTTCCTGCTCCCCATTTGTTTCGAAATTATAATTGCCCAAAAAGCCTAGGCCATTGCAACAGTGATCTAATGTTCAACATAGTACAGCTGTGTTAAGTATTCTTAACATAGTGCATACAGTTCTCTACTTCTGAAGTTACATTATTTAAGTGCAGCCTGGATGAATGGATGGGAATCCATAGGTTCACATCTGGTTTGGCACCCTTGCCCCTGATGGACAGGAGAAATGTGTAAATACCTGCTACAGGGCCAAGGTTATTTATACTTGCTATACAAAGGTTTTTCTTGCACTACTAAAGGATTATGGGGTTATGCAAGACTTCCATAAAATACAGAGGCCTAGTTGCTAAACTACTAAGGATAGACTCTCAGTGAGAATGCATGGCTAGGCTGTTAAAGATTCTCACAGATCAATAGCCTAGTAAGTACCTATGAACCTATAACAGTAGATGGTCTAACAGAACTGTTAAAATAGCCATCCCCTCCCTTACTTTCCCTTTCTGTAGTTGTTGTTTTGTATTGCCAGGATGTGTAGTTGTTGTTTTATATTGCTAGGATGTGTTTGCATATACCCATGTGTTTATAGTTACTTTTTCCTTAAGTTTCTTAACATTTTTTCCTCTCAGGGCTGTTGCCTGCCTTCTTGGAGCAAAAAAGCTCTGAAGCTTTTGGCACTCTTAACTGCCTTTTATATAGAGCTGTGCTGAAGCTGCTGGTAGTTTGTGTATGTGGAAGGTGCCCATAAGCTTTAAAAAGCTGTCTGGTTTGTCATATCCTTGATAAGATATAACCAAAACAGCTTAGGATACTGCAAAAGTGATCTATTAGAACATCTAGTGTTATGGTAAGTTTACCTACACAACTGTATTTTTTTAAATATGCTAAAGATTTATTAGAAAGTAATATTGGAAATACTACACATATAAGAGTACTAATGTAGAGATCTTCCATAAACTAAGTGCATACAATAAGAGAGAGAGTGTATCCAGTTAACTGAAAATGTGTTAATCTATAGAAATGTATAAATCGTGTGTTTACTGTAATAAATGTTGGCAGTGTTATGCAAATAGAAGATTTACTTGGTTGCAT
Organism: Protopterus annectens; assembly: GCF_019279795.1. Taxonomy (NCBI): domain Eukaryota; kingdom Metazoa; phylum Chordata; order Ceratodontiformes; family Protopteridae; genus Protopterus; species Protopterus annectens. The sequence continues at coordinate 755,915,619 of NC_056734.1, forward strand.
TAAATCTTGTTATGGAGAATAGCATTGCTGTAAAACATGAGTTGCATCTGTCCAGAAACTGTGCATTTTGCTAATTCTATTTGAATGTCTGGGGCTTCTCTTAACACTCGCCTTCCACATTTACATTTAGTGATGTGGGGATTAAGGAAAACATGGAATTAACAATAAATATCACAAAATGACATTTCTGATTTAAGCCTTAGTAAACTTGCATTTTGTTTTCATCTGTGTTTCTGAGAGGATACTGGTACATAGGTGTATACTAAACTAACAACCACTAGGGCCCTTATCTAACTGTGCAACCCAAATATGACCCACAAATTTAATTTATAGGGCAATGATGTACTGATAGCCTGTGTCCATCAGAGACATAAGCACCAGACCAGGAGTGAATTTCCAACTACTCATCCACTGGTCCAAGTTGCTTTTAAATAGGGATAGGGAGGAACTCTGCTTCAAGTGGATGGCAAGCCTGTTCCAGAGAATAAGAATTCTCAGAGAAACATATGTCTCTCTCCAACATGTCCTTTTCATGTCACAACCAAAATTTATAATCTAGTAGTTCTGATGCTGCTTGTTTTGCAAATGCGCAAAAGGTTAATCAAAACAGGGAACAGGGATGCTTTGTATGGCAGGCAAAGATCATCTCTCAAAAATCTGTATGACACCAAGTAAAGATTCAGGGCTTTGAGGCGATCAGCGTAGGATATTGTGTTTACCACTTGTATTCTTTCTGTAAAGAACCTTTGTGGACCTTCCAGGAGGCTCCATGTGTCCGGTCAGGTACATACCAAAATGGGCATTATACTCTATGATGGGTTTGATGAGGGCCGAGTACAGTAGCATGATGACCTCTCTCAACCTTGATGCCATACTCTTGCTTGTAAATTGAGCAACATAGGAAGATTTTCTTACTACTTTGGATACATGTTGGTTGAAGGCTAGATCTACATGAGTTCCCAGATCCTTGATTAATGAATCAACTGTATTTCTTGGTACTGAGTTTTAAGCCATGGCTTTGACACCAAGAGTTTGTCTGTGTTAGACCTTCCTGAATAGTGTTCTTATCTTGGGGAGATTCAATGACTGCTCCCAGTTTGCAATCATCTGTGAACTTGGTTGGCAAGAGGCCTTTGACATTGACTTTGATATCTGAGAAGTAAATGCCAAAGAGGAGTAGGGCTAGCACAGAGCCCTGAGAGAATCCACTGCTGATCGGCCTCTTTGTGGAGGTGGCCTCACCAATTCTGACCTTTTGGGTCCTATCAGTGAGTCAGCTAGCTATCTTGCTTGTTTTAAAGGGGCTTATACTTAGTTCCATAAGTTTGTTGAAAATGCCCAAGTGGGGTATTGTATCAAATGCTTTAGCCAGATCTAGATAGCAGTATGCCCAGTCTTCTCCTCTTCCATTGCCTTAATGACCTTTTCAAAGAAGTTCACCAGATTTAGTAAGCATGACATTCCTTTGACAAAAGCAAACTGGGATGGATCCAGTATCTGGAGGTCTCTTATGTCCTTGTTGATAATTTCCATGATAATTCTTTATATGGCTTTGCAAATAAGACTGATCAGACTAATGAGTCTGTAGATTCAAGGATCTGTTATGTTTGAGGGTATTTTTGGGAGGATGGTTGGGGTTGAGACAGGGTTAAAGTTGTAACTGAATTTGTCCTCTAACAGGTTCGCTTTATGAATGTGGCACCATTAACCACCAGTTCAGCACACTGTTGTGTGCTAACCTTGAGGTTTCTGACATAGCTGAAGAATGCCTTATGGTTATCTTTCACATGGGAATCTGTCTTAACCTTAAAGTTGTTTTTGCTTGACCTAATTAGCCCTTTTAGTTGCCTGTTTAGTTTGGTGAGAGAGTTTTTATCTTTATGCAAATTACCCTTCCTGATTTGCCATATTTTTTCCTTGTATTGTATGTCCAGTTTAATTTGTGATGCTACAAGGGTATTTTGTTTCTGGAGCTTTTCCTGGGCTTGCTTCTGGTAGGCACAACAGTCTCTATGAAGCCATTGACATGGTTGTACATAGTTTCTGAGAGCAATTCTACATAGGCTGCTGTTTTGGAGGACCACTGAATTTTTGACAAGTCACTTAATAAAAGGTAATTTGCCTTGGAATAGCTCCTCACTGTTACTGGTTTTAATAGGATTACAGACTAGATTTTGATTTTGAAGGAGATGGCTTTATGGTTGGACCTTACCAGGAGGGGGTAAAACATTGGGTGGGGTTCAGTGTTTATCCATATTTGTGAGCATGAGGTCCAGTATGGTGGTGCCTGTAGTGGGCATACTCACTGTTTGGTGAAGGTTGTTTGTATTTACAAAGTCCAGGAATCTGTGACTGTAGATATGAGGCAGTGAAGGACTCCCAATCTATAGAAAGGTAATTAAAGTCTCCCATGAGTACGGTGTTAGGTTAGATCATAAGTATCTATTATAGGTGGGGTGGGAGGGTGTCCTAATGGTTAAGGTGTTTGCCTTACAAACACAAGGTGCAGGGTTTGAGTCTCACAAGGGATAATTCGCTAGGCTTAAAATGGCTCGCAAGGGCAGTTAGCTTAGTACTAATCTATGAGCCTATATCTAATATTACTTTTAGGTTGGGAGGGTGGCCTAATGGTTAAGGTGTTTGCCTTACAAACACAAGGTGCAGGGTTTGAATCTCACAAGGGATAATTGGCTAGGCTTAAAATGGCTCGCAAAGGCAGTTAGCTTAGTACTAACCTATGAACCTATGACCAGAGGGCTTGGAAGGAGTGACGTTTTTTATTTAGACTTCTGCATTGAGCTTTAACACTTTGTGGTTCATTTGAGTTGATTTTGCTCTATCAGTAGGTTTGTCAGTTTGGCATTACCTAAAAAAGGCACTATGTGGGTGGATAAAGTTTTAGCCAGTATTCAAAAGCCTAGAGAGGAAAGGTGCAAACCACCCTTGGCAGAGCAATGTGGTTAACCATATCCTCCCATGCTGAGAAGTATTGGATCCTCTTAGAATGACACCAGAAAGATAGCCAATTATTGAAATCAATAATTTTTTGGCATCATGATGATTGTCACTGTGAAAGCGACACCATGACCCCTTGTGCAAAAATAGGAAAAGGGATTATGGATGGATGGATCTTTGGTGGTGGTAATATGCTGCTCAGTGTTATGCTCATACCAGCTTGAGACACACAGTCTGAAAGATCTATAATGTCTATATTCATATAGTCCAGGGAAGTATATCTCAGGTTATTTTTTACCTACATAGACTATGATGGAATCATATTGGTATCCGTAGTGTAATGACTTGAGTGCATGGATGATTTGGCAGATCCTAGCTCCAGTTAAGCAACTTACAGATGTGTTTTGTTAATTTTACCTTACCTTTATTTTCACTGGTGGGTCAGATCCGATGTGTTGGAGACATCTCGGCCTTTCCAATAGCTCAAAGTCTTCAGCAAAACTCATGGGCCTCCTTCCCTACCTATAATGCATTCCCCAACTACCTCAGATCTTATCTGCCGCACTGCAAGAAAGTTCTTCAGGCAAGCTCAGGGCTAGGTTTATTAATAATTTTGTTGTCTTTAACTGTATTTTTTTAATAATTGTGTAGTTTACGGTGAGTGCTAATCTTTTGTTAATTCTTCCCTGTAGTAGTGCTGTTTCACTCCCTTTTTACCTACAAATCGTTCCCCTTTCCCTTCTGTTGGGATCGATTATAATTGTTTTGAGTTTTCCTTTATTGGGTTCTGTTCATTTTAGAGAACGGTCAACCAACCTGCTTTTTGAGTTTTCCTTTATTGGGTTCTGTTCATTTTAGAGAATGGTCAACCATCATTTGTTTAAAGTCCGTTTAAGTTAGAGGACTTTCATTAGCTTCAAGTCCATTTAAGTTGGAGGACCTCCCCATTTAAATTGGAGGAACCCCTTTATCTATCCTTACTGTTGTTTTTGTTCTTGATATATACTCTGGAACAAACTACCTATCTATATCAAACAAAGCTCCTCATTAGCACTCTTCAAGAAAAATCTTGATGATTGGATGGGAGATAGGAAATTCACCCCAGGGATCACTTCTGTGGCTCTGCTCGACAGTGGCACAGGAAAATAATTTTCTTGGGTGGCGAAAGCCAGGGTACCTTTGGCTAGGCTTATATAGGCCCTAGGGCCAATAGCCTAGAACCTACCTATGAACCTATGATATTGGATATTTGCTCTTTATAATTTAGTCCTTTTTAATAGGCTGCCTTCAATTATGTTGCAAAAGGAAGATAAGCCTTTGAGGTTTAAAAAATGTGAGAAATGCATCAAGAAGATACTCCTCAGTGATTCGCACATTTTGTGTGTTTACTGTTTGGAACCTTTTCATTTGCAAGAGACGTGCTATTTGTCATGACTTTAATTCAAGGGTGTTGTTAAAAAGTACAAATAAGTTGATACTGAAGGGGTTGATTAAAACCTCCTTCTCTGAGGCTCTCACTTCTGATTTCTCCTCTCCTAAATATGATAAATTGGAGAAGGCAGGGAAATGGTCATCTCCTGCTCCAAAAACCTCATTGGAGGCAAGAGCTAAACAGCTAAAGTTGTTTGCTTTGACAGTTCCGATGGAGCAGACAATGACTACAGAACCAGGGACCTCCTCGGATCACTCCAAACCTTCAGATCCAAAGTCTTTCACGGAGTCGGCTCCGAAGCCTCCAGTGATTTCTGAATTTCATTATTGGAGATGATCTCCATTCTTGGTGCCGATTTCAACTCTGCTTCCATCGCTTTTTCTTGCTAGATCCAGATCCACAAGGTCTACCAGCAGTCTCTTGGATGAAGATGTGGATAGAGTGCTGCAGAGGCTTCTCAAGACACCTGCCTTGGCCAAGCTTCTTTTGGATCTAAACCCAAAGGAGTCAGATCAGACTCGCATTACCCCAGTGGTGCCTACTCCTCCTCTGAGGCATCCCCTGGCTTTGGAGCTGGAAGACTATGATATCCAACTAGTGTCTGTATTGGATCCGAGACCACCTGTGGGTTCTTTGGATCGATGTCCGCCCCAAGTGTTTCTGCTCAGTCAGAGCAGGAAACCTCTGGGTCCAGGGAGCAGATTTGGGGCACTTCAAATCCGATGCTGTCTCTTGGGGCCTTGGCTCTGGTGGGTTTGGCATCTACATTTTCCTCGGAGCTGCCATTGCCAGCTCCAAAAGTTCTCTCAGATCCGACATCTTCATTGACAGGTCTGGGGAGTTCCTCAGAGCAGAAGCAGTCTGCTTTTGAAGTTATGAGGAGGGTAATGACTGCCCCTCAGTCTCAGAAATAGTCTCCATCAGAGCTGTTTCCCTCTTCATCACAGGTGTCTTTTCCTCTTCACCCTTGTTCACAAGACTGCAGGGATACAAGGCCTCAGGATGTCTCCCGGGAGACTCCCTTCTTTTCTGAAACTTCTCCAGAATATCCCACCAAAAAAGTTCCTCGGAAGAGGACATGCAAGAGGAAGCTGCTTGACTCACCACAGGAGTCACTTCTGATACTGACCTGAATGAGGCAGAAGGGTCCCCACAATCGCTTCCTGTAGATGTCTTCTTTGGAGACATTCTAGAAATCCTAAAACAGAGAGATGATTGGCAGTTCTCATCCACTTCTACTGAGGAGTCAGTATACCTGAAGGCCTTTAGATCCCGCACTTCAATGTCTTGGGTGATTCTGCCATTCAATGAGCTTGTGCAATTAATATCTCAAAAGGCTTGGGAGACCCCAGACACCATAGAGCCCACTCCTAGGAGGCCACATAAGTACATCACAGCCCCCTAGGATCAATCTTTCCTCACAAAAGGCATAGCAGTGGATGCCATGGTCATGGTGGCGGCCACGAAGAAGGAACTTTTAGAAACTAGTTCCGCTATCCATCCTTCTAATAAGGATTCTAGGATTATGGATAGATGCGGGAAGCACGTCTTTTTTTCAGTGGCTTTCACATTGAGATCGCTGAATTATCTTACTCACGTCACCAGATTGCAGAGAGACCTGTTGAAAGAGTTACTGGACTCTCTCCAAGGAACTGTAGCTGATGTGGCGGCGGATAAGAACAATGTATTTCTGACTACCCTCAATTCAGTTTTTAACTCATCCATGAGGCTCATTTCTTATGCAGGAGATGGAAGGAATAGGGCAGCAGAATCAGGCATCTCTATAAGGAGGCAGGCTTGGATGTGCCTTTGCGATTTCACAGAGCCCTTTAAGTCTTCCTCTGTTAATGCTCACATCGATGGCTCATCTGTTTTCAGGCCAGAAGTTAAAGAAATGCTGACTCAGTGTGAGCAAGAGGGTAAGACCCTATCTGCCATTGGAGGAGGTTTTTCTACACCCACTAGACGATATCAAAAGGGGTCAGAGGGGTAGTGGGAAAATGTGGCTCAGGAAATCTCAGCTGTCTTTCCAGGAAACAGAGGGTGGTAGTTCCAACAGAGGCAGAGGGGAACAATAACGGAAGACACTGTCCTCGTGGCGGGGGGGGGGGGGGCACAGAATCAGGGCTCTAGGGAATCTTTAATAAAAACTCAAAGCTCTAGTGCCTCGGCTTACAGCCTTCCAGGAGTAATACAAAGCACACAGCTTTACACAGACTTTATATAACACCATTCATCAATTAATTATTCAATTAAATAATAATTGTTTCCATTTAATCTCTAAATTTAAGCCTACAGGTACCATAGTATTGAACTTTAAAATATAAACAGATCCTTTACAAAGACGTTTGCCCTTAATATCACATATTTCACCAATTTTCATAAAAACTTGCTCTAAAACAGAAGTTTTAACAAATAATGATCAGTATTATGAACTGTTTTGAAATACATTGCAACATTACTTTCTATTTTACCATTCTTTATATCTCTTATATGTTCCTGTGTTCTTACTTTAAATTTCATTTTGCTTTCTCCTATGTAAAATAAATTACAAGTGCAGCTGAGAGCATGTTATCCTTTCACTGTTACATGAAAAGCTGCCACCAGGAGAAAACTTAATACCATTTATTTTCTTAAAATTTGTAACACAGAAACATATAGAGCAACCCACCACAAGGGCGAGTACCCCTCATGGCAGGAATTATGTGCAGTGTCTCATTAGGCATAGAGAAATAGCTAGAAATCAAAACATCTTTCAAACTTTTTCCTTTTTTGTAGGAAATACAAGGACTATTTGCTGTTATCCTCTCCAATTCCATGTCCTGAAGTAAAAATTCCCAACAGCTATGTAATATTTTATTAATCCTATTGCTCAGACTATTATACACTGAAACAAAATAGATCTGATTTTTGCAAGATTCACTATTCTTTTCTCCATGCATAGCATTTTGACACTGATTTAACCCCAGTCTAAATGCTACAACTCTTTGTAAAGACTTCTTAACCACATTGTAATTATAACCCCTGTTAATAAACATGTAAAAAGTGTACCTACACTCTCTTACAAAATCCCCCCAATCACTACAAATTCTGTGCATTTGAAGAAACTCAACATAGGGTAGGGCTTCCAGAAAATGATGGGGATGAAGACTAGCCCCATGCAAAAAATGGAAATTATCTGCAAATTTCCTATGTACTGATGTCTTAATGCCCCCAGCATTAACACCCTCAAGAACTAAATCAAGGAACTGAACCATGCTACCACACTGTATGAATTAAATTTCACACCATAAACATTTTGTTCTAAATCCATCCGAAAATTCATAACAATATGCCTACCACCTTTACAAACAAAAATTAAATCATCTATGTATCTGTAATAGGCAATAGCATTATTTTTCACAAACTCATGCTTATACAAGTATTCAAGCTCAAAAAGTGCCATGAAGAAATGTGCATACATGGGGGCAAAAGATGCCCCCATGGCAGTACCCTGCAACTGGTGATATACGCATCCATCAAAGACAAAAAAAAATATTTAATAAACAAAATTGTGTAAGTTATATTATGTAACAGGACAGGGGAGAATTGCCCAAAAAGTAATTCAAGGCTTTAATGCCATCCTGATGTCTAATACTAGTGTATGAACTTTTCACATCTATAACCACATAGTACTTATCACTACTCCATTTAATGTCCTGTATTCTGTCCAAAAAATCAAAAGAGTCTTTTATATAAGACTGTAACTTCATAACATGAAACTTTAAATATAGGTTCATAGGTTCATACTAGGCTATCTGCCCTAGGGCATTTATAAGCCTAGCCAGAATGTGTTTGGCTTTCGCCACTCATTTTAAATTTATTTTGCTATGCCCTTTTTCGAGGTTAGTATACTGTGCCTCTGTCTAACAGTGACACAGAAGTGATACCCGGGGTAAACCTACGATCTCCCATCCACTCATCAAGATTCCTCTTGAATAGAGTCAATGAGGGACTCTGCCTAACCTGGACTGGGATTTTATTCCAGAGTGAAGGGAGCCTCTGGGTTATGAATCTGTCCCTCCAGCATGTCCTATTTATTTCAGTGCTGAGGTTCAAGTCTCTCGAGCGCGTAGCTCGATGGGATTTGGATTTTCTGAGGTGCAGCATGTCCATTAATTCTGGGTTGGAAATGGCTTTATACATCAGGCACAGATTGCCTCTGAACAGGCGGTATGCCACTGAGTAGAGCTGGAGTTTCTTCAACCGGGCAGCATATGGCATCTGTTTGAGCCCTTTGATCCTCTTGGTGAGGTACTTTTGGGGTCTTTCCAGTTGCTGCAGGTGTCTGGTAAGGTACATCCCAAAAGGGGCATTGTACTCAATTATGGGCCTGATGAGGGATGAGTAAAGAGGCACGATGACCTCCCCTGATCTAGATGTGAATCCCTTCATGATTAGGTGGGCTATATAAAATGTTTTTCTAACCACTTTGGCCACGTGGTTGTCAAATGAGAGATTGCTATCAACTTGGGTCCCCAGGTCCCTAATTACTTCTTCCGTACTTAATGGATTACCACCTATGTGGTAATTTGTGGGCACTTTGTTTTTGCCAAAGGGGATGACTATACACTTTTTGGCATTTAGCTTGAGGCCATGGCTCTGGCACCATTTGTCTATTTCTATGAGGCCCTTTTGGAGGATGCTTGTGTCGGCTGGAGAGTCTATTATAGATAAGCTCACCAGCTTAAATATAAACCCCTATGTCACTAGATGGATTGCAAACTAGCTCAAGGACAGAACCCACATGGTTAGAATTGCTGGAGCCATGTCAGACTCCAAACCAGTTACAAGTGGTGTCCCACAAGGCTCAGTCCTGGGACCTCTCTTGTTCGGTATATATTTCTCGGAGGTACAGGCCAACATGGAAGGACTGTGGCTGACCAAGTTCGCAGATGACTGCAAACTGGGCGCCATCAGTTTGCAGTCATCTGCGAACTTGGTCAGCCACAGTCCTTCCATGTTGGCCTGTACCTCCGAGAAATATATACCGAACAAGAGAGGTCCCAGGACTGAGCCTTGTGGGACACCACTTGTAACTGGTTTGGAGTCTGACATGGCTCCAGCAATTCTAACCATGTGGGTTCTGTCCTTGAGCCAGTTTGCAATCCATCTAGTGACATAGGGGTTTATATTTAAGCTGGTGAGCTTATCTATAATGCCAGTGGGGTATTGTATCGAAGGCTTTGCGAGGTCCAGGTAGGCTGTGTGGACCACCTTCCCTCGTCAATGGCCTTGGTTACTGTTTCAAAGAAATCAACCAGGTTTAAGAGGCAGGATCTGCCCTTACCAAAGCCGAACTGGATAGGATCCAGTGTCTGTAGGTCCCCAATATCTTTATTTATGAGGTCCATGATGATCCTTTCCATAGCTTTGCAGACCAAGCTAGTCAGGCTTATGGGGCGATAGTTTCCAGGATCCGTTGAGGCACCACCTTTATGGAGAGGGACCACTGTTGCTGTACGCCACTCTTTGGGCACATATCCTGTAGTAAGGCTGAGATTGAACAGTAGTTTTATGTTTGGGTTTAGCTCTTCTTGGAGTTCATGTAGGACGCAGCCCGGGACACCGTCTGGTCCCATTGATGCTGTGTTTTTTGCTTTGGAGAGGGCGGCTCCTACCTTAGCATCTGAGATGTCAGGGGGGCAGCACTCTGCTGGGATAGATATTTGCCCTTTTGGTGGGGAGGGGGGGAGAAGTTTGCGCTGAACCTGTCAGCTAGGATGTTGGCAATGCCTGTGGGTTCAGTGTATTTTTTGTCATTTTGGACTAATTCTGAGCATATCTGGGAATTACCACCCAGGTTCCTAACATAACTAAAGAAAGCCTTGTGATTATCCTTAGTGTCCTGTGCAATTTTTCTCTCGAAGCTGGCCTTAGACAATTTTATGAGTGCCTGTAGTTTTTTGCTAATACTGATCAGTGATGCCTTCCCTTTTTGGGATTTTGCTCTATCATTTAGTATCTTCCTCCTTCTATTGTATAGTTTGTTTATGGCTGGGGTCCACCAGACAGGACGTCTGCCTTTGGAGGATTGGGTCTTGCTTTTATTTGGGATCGCATGATCCATGCATTCCTGAAGGTGTTCATAGAATGCGTTTATAAAGGATTCTGAGGTCTGGGCCGTATTTTCCACAGGCCCGGGGCTTTGAAGGATTCCACCTCGGTTTTGAGGAGTGTGAAATTTGCTTTAGAGAAGTTTTTCACTGTGGTTTTCTGGGCAGGGGGTGGGGTCGGGATGTGAATATCCAGTGAGATTAGTTTATGGTCTGATCTTACCAGTGAGGGATACACTTCTGGTCTGGAGCATAGAGTCCCCATGTTGGTGATGATCAGGTCCAGTATGTTTTCCCCTCTTATGGGAGTGGTAACAAGTTGTTCCATAGCATTTGAGTTTATAAATTCTAGGAACCTTTGGGCTAGGGTGTTGGAGCTAGAGTAATGCTCCCAGTCTATGTTTGGATAGTTGAAGTCGCCCAATATAATGGTGTTTGGGGAGACCTTCATATTTTCCAGTGTTCTCAGGAAGGCCGAGTGGGGTTCCTGGGTTTGTAACAGGCTATAAACTGGAAGGCAGTTTTACCCACTGTTAGTTGCACATGGATAGTCTCTGATGCTTCGTGCTTTGCCACCAACCTGGAGGTGTGGGTATATTTGATGAATATCGATACTCCCCCTCCTTTTGTGGTTCGGTCCAAGTTTTGGGGCCGAAAAGCATGGTATGAGGTATAACCTGGCAGTGCTGGGGTGCTCTCGGGAGCCCTGAACCAGGTTTCTGTTACTGCACAGATATCGATGTTCTCCATGCTAAGGAGAGTTTCGAGTCGTGCATCTTGAGGTTTAGACTTCTGGCGTTGAGTAGCATTACTCTTAGTTTCTTATCCCTTGTGATACCTATGGAGGTGGGTTTGTCTTTTGAGCCTAGCCTAAAAAGGCACTATGGGGGTAGCAAGAGCCTTTGCCAATATCCGAAAGCCCAGGGTGACAGGTGCAAGCCGTCCCTAGCGAAGCATCGTGGCTTGTCGAGCATATCATCCCAAGCTGACAGGCATTGGATCCCCTTTGAATGACACCAGTACTTAAGCCAATTGTTGAAATTGATCATCTTGTCTTCATATTGTGGCATCATTCTTGGTGAGGGTAAGATGCTACTCAAGGTCAGGGTCATACCGACCTGGGCTACATGCTCAGAGAGCTCCTTTATGTCTCTTTTCATGTAGTCCAGGGAGGTACGTCTCAGGTCATTCACACCAGCATGGACAATGACTGAGTCATATTTGTACTTGCCTTGGAGTGACCTGAGTGCTTGTGTTATGTGGCGGATCCTAGCGCCCGACAGGCTGCTCACCGTGACCCTCTCCTTGTTCAGCCTGGTGAGCGGGACGTCAGTGTGCCTGACGATAGTCACCTATTACAAGTGTATCAGGTGTGTTGTTTAGTCTTAAGGGCTGTGACTGTTCGGCACACTGGCTTTGTGAGATATGTGTTGCACGTGTTTTTTGGGGTAGCGGTTGCTTGGGTGTCTGCTTTGGAGGTCTCTGCTGCTTAGGCAGATCTTTATTTAGAGCCTCCAAGTATGTTTTTGTGTGATTATGTGTTTGGTTTGCTGTCGTGGTAGGTCTATGTGAGACTGGAATTGTAGTGAGTGTGGTTTCCTTCTCCTCCTGACTGGTTATGCCAGTACTGAGTTGAGAGAGCTTAGCCTCCAGTTTGGCTATATGGTTGCATCTCTCACATGTGTTGGAATTTGTTGGGAGGAGGAGAGGGTTGTCTGTGTACATGAGGCAGTTGTAACATTGCCTCAAGATTCCCAGATTCACCAGCTGGACCGGAAAGGAGATTGACAACTGACCTTTGGACATGCTAGAATAATATTGGGAATTTCTTAATAATTGAAAACAAGGGCCAGTGGGGAGTGAGGGTGTAGTGCTTTTAATTTTTAGTGCTGACTTATATAATTGCTTTAGTGAGCAAGTGCCAGGTAACTTAAGTGCAATGTGTTACAGGTAACTTAAATGCAAAAATGACAAACAGTAACTTTCTTTCAAGTGAAACAAGGAAATAAGTACAGTAAGCAATGCAGATATCACTAGTGATCCACAGAAACGCTGAGAAGCCGCGTATTAGGTGGAATTAGCGTTCCAGGGAAATAACAAGCAAACAAACAACAAGCATGTAAACAAAGCTAGATTCAGCAGGCCTGAATCTAGTCTATGCTACAGCAAACAAGGTGTACTAATTTCAGTAAGATACAGTTCAAATATTCAGGCACTATAAACCTTTAACCAGAAATTCCCAGCTCAGAAGGGCAGAGTCCAGCCTCTTCTCCCACAAGAGTGCAGACCACAAACCTTCTTAATGTAAAATAACTGGCCTGAAGCCCAAGTGCTTAAACCAGAACTAATATACTTTAAGAATAACAGACACTGGGCTCTCAATCAGCAGTTCCCAACTTAGAAGGATGAAAGCTACCTGTCCTGCCACCACAGTGCATGCCACAAACCTTCCTAATGTAAAACAACTGGTCTGAAGCCCAAGTGCTTAATCCAAAAGACTTAGAATGATAGCTACACTTTAATCAAGTTACTACCAAGCAGTAATAAATACAATTGAATACTTTAGAGAATGCCTGGATTAGTGCTCAAGTTACACAAACAAAGCTAGATCCAGCAGGCCCGAATCCAGTCTATGCCACAGCAAACAAGGCACCAACTTCAGTAAGAAGCAGTTCAGATATGCATGCACTATAAGCCTTTAACCAGAAATTCCCAGCTCAGAAGGGCAGAGTCCAGCCTCTCCTCCCACAAGAGTGCAGACCACAAACCCTCTTAATGTAAAATAACTGGCCTGAAAGCCCAAGTGCTTAAACCAGAATTAATACACTTTTAGAATAACAGACACTGAGCCCTCAATCAGCAGTTCCCAACCTAGAAGGATGTAAGCTACCTGTTCTGCCACTACAGTGCAGACCACAAACCCTCTCAGTGCAAAACAACTGGTCCAAAGCCCAAGTGTTTAAACCAAAAGGCTTAGAATGAGTTACACCAAGCAGTAATAAATACAATTGAGTACTTTTAAGATGATGCAAAAGTAAAAAAAAAGTAGGTAGAAACACAAGTACAGTAAAAGCAGATGAAATTTTTTTTTTCTGAACAAGTGCTGAGATCAAAGAAACAGATTTGAGTGCTGAAACTAGAAAACTGGCTAGTTATAAGAAAAAAAACTAAGCTAGAAGGCTTCCCTCCAACACAGAAGGGCTTGGTGGCTCAGAAGCCTACAAATAGTCTATACCACTTAACAGGAAAGGCAGGAAACCAGCTTAAATTTTTTTTTCTGTTTCCCAGATGCTCTCTTTGTACACAGTAGGAGTGCCTGAAATCAGAATATGATCTCACTGCACTCAGTTGAGTGAGCAAATGAGATGGGCCCAGAAGGAGTATCCAAACACAAATTTACAAGAGGGGTGGGCAGTTGCAAGGCCACTAAGATTAACACCAAAACAAAAACAGGGAGGGTGGGTGTGACTAACTGAAGAGCAGAGTCAAAACTTCCAGTTCAGTTAATATTCCTTCCACACAGTTAAAATCAATTTAAACACTGTATTTTTTTGAAAAAAAAATGCAGATAAAGGTACTTAAATTCTCTTAAACGTCCAGTTTAATACAGCAAGTTCTTAGCCGGCCAAAGCTGAGGTTTTTAAGCAGAAAATATTTCACACTGTACCACTTAAATAGGCAAGGACAGGAAATCAAAGAATGTGGCTACCCCCACACCTGTAATTACTAGCAAATAACAAAATTCAGCAAACACTGACTAACTTCCAGTTTAGTTAATATTCCTTCCACACAGTTAAAATCAATTTAAATACTGTATTTTTTTGAAAAAAAAAAGTGCAGATAAAGGTACTTAAATTCTCTTGTACGTCCAGTTGAATACAGCAAGTTCTTAGCCGGCCAAAGCTGCATGTATAAGTAAGCTTATATTGGTCAAAAAATATCTATGGGCACCAACAGTAGGACGACCAGGAGGGTTCTGCAAACTTTTATACAATTTAGGTAAAGTTGGGTGTGCGATGGGTGAGAAAGAAAAATTTTGGAGGGAGTTGGATGAAGTGGTGATGACTGTACCCAAGGGTGAGAGACTGGTGATTGTAGCAGATTTCACTGGGCATGTTGGTGAAGGGAACAGAGGGGATGAGGAAGTGATGGGTAGGTATGGTGTTAAGCAAAGGAATGCAGATGGTCAGATGGTAGTGGGTTTTGCGAAAAAGATTTACATGGCTGTCGTGAATACGTATTTTAACAAGAGGGAGGAGCATAGGGTGACATACAAGAGTGGAGTAAGATGCACACAGGTATTATATGTTATGTAGAAGGGCCAGTCTGAAGGAGATTGGAGACTGTAAAGTGGTGGCAGAGGAAAGTGTAGTTAGGCAGCATAGGATGGTGGTTTGTAGGATGACGTTGGTGATCAAGAAGAGGAGGATGAGTGTGAGGGCAGCACCAAGGATCAAATGGTGGAAATTGAAAAAAGGGTAATTGTGAGGTGGAGTTCAGGAAAGAGTTAAGACAGGCACTGGGTGGCAGTGAAGAGTTACCGAATAGCTGGGTAACTACAGCAGAGCTAGTAAGAGAGATGACTAGAAAGGTGCTTGGTGTGACATCTGGAAGGAGGAAGGAGGACAAAGGAGATTTGGTGGTGGAATGAAGAAGTACAGGAGAGTATACAGAGAAATAGATTGGTGAAGAAGGAGTGGGATTGTCAGAGAGATGAAGAATGTAGACAAGAGTATAAGGAGATGAGGTGCATGGCAAAGAGAGAGGTGGCTAAGGATAAGGCGTATGAAGAGTTGTATGAAAGGTTGGACACTAAGGAGGGAGAAAAGGGCCTGTACCAATTGGCTAGACAGAGGGACCGGGCTAGTAAAGATGTGCAGCAGGTAAGGGTGATAAAGGATAATGAGGGAAATGTACTCACAAGTGAGGAGAGTGTGTTGAGCAAATGGAAAGAGTACTTTGAGGGGTTGATGAATGAAGAAAATGAGAGGGAGAGAAGGTTGGATGATGTGCGGATAGTGAATCATGAAGTGCAGTGGATTAGCAAGGAGGAAGTAAGGATAGCTATGAAGAGGATAAAGAATGGAAAGGCTATCGGTCAATATGACATACCTGTGGAAGCATGGAGGTGTTTAGGTGAAATGGCACTGGAGTTTTTAACTAGATTGTTTAATGAAATCTTGGAAAGTGAGAGGATGCCTGAGGAATGGAGAAAAAGTGTTTTGCTACCGATTTTTAAGAATAAGGGTGATGTGCAGAGCTGTAGTAACTACAGAGGGATTAAATTGATCAGTCACAGCATGAAGTTATTGGAAAGAGTAGTGGAAGCTAGGTTAAGAAGGGATGTGATGATTAGTGATCAGCAGTATGGTTTCATAGCAGGAAAGAGCACTACAGATGTGATGTTTGCTCAGAGTGTTGATGGAGAAGTACAGAGAAGGTCAGAAGGAGTTGCATTGTGTCTTTGTGGACTTAGAGAAAGCATATGACAGGGTGCCTAGAGAGGAGTTGTGGTATTGTATGAGGAAGTCGGGAGTGTCAGAGAAGTATGTAAGAGTGGTACAGGATATGTATGTGGGTAGTGTGACAGCGGTCAGGTCTGTGGTGGGAGTGACGGATGCGTTTAAGGTGGAGACGGGATTACATCAAGGATCAGCTCTGAGCCCTTTCTTATTTGCAATGGTGATGGACAGGTTGACAGACGAGATCAGACAGGTGTCCCCATGGACTATGATGTTTGCAGATGACATTGTGATCTGTAGTGAGAGTATGGAACAGGTGGAGGAGACTCTGGAGAGGAGGAGATATGCTCTAGAGAGAAGAGGAATGAAGGTCAGCAGGACTAAGACAGAATATGTGTGTGTGAATGAGAGGGAGGATAGAGGAATGGTGAGGATGTAGGGAATAGAGGTGGCGAAGGTGGATGCGCTTAAATACTTGGGATCAACAGTTCAGAGTAATGGTGAGTGTGGAAGAGAGGTGAAGAAGAGAGTACAGGCAGGATGGAGTGGGTGGAGAAGAGTGTCAGGAGTGATTTGTGACAGACGAGTACCAGTAAGAGTGAAAGGGAAGGTTCTACAAGAGGGTAGTGAGACCAGCTATGTTATATGGGTTGGAGATCGTGGCATTGACAAAAAGGCAGGAGTCAGAGCTTGACGTGGCAGAGTTGAAGATGTTAAGATTTGCACTGGATGTGACGAGGATGGACAGGATTAGTAATAAGTGTATTAGAGGGTCAGCCCAGGTTGGAAGGTTTGGAGACAAAGCCAGAGAGGCAAGATTACGTTGGTTTGGACATGTGCTGAGGAGGGATGCAGATTATATTGGGAAAAAGATGCTAAGGATGAAGCTGCCAGGTAACAGGAAAAGAGGAAGGCCTAAAATAAAGTTTATGGATGTGGTGAGAGAGGACATGCAGGTGGTTGATGTGACAGAGCAAGATGCAGAGGACAGGAAGAAATGGAAACAGTTGATCCGTTGTGGCGACCCCTAACGGGAGCAGCAGAAAGAAGAAGAAGAATAAAAGGCAGGTAATTTACACCCACCCACATCAAACTTTCTATCAACATCCCCTTGGGTCAAATAACCTAGTCTGACCCCCTTCTCTAATAACACCTTATATTGTGTCATAGCATTATTATAGTCAACGATTTGACACTTTCTGTAAACATCCTCATTCCTTAGATGTTCATAACACATGTTGACATATTGTGTATAATGTAAAATAACTATTTTGTTCCCTTTATCTTTTCTTTGACTTAAATCAACCAGTGACTTCCATTCAGCCCTACTCAAATTATATGTAACATCTTTGTATTTATCAAAACTATCAAACAGTTGTATTATATGATGGTTAAGCATGGCAGAAAACTGTTTTATTGTCTCATTAATATAAGGGGGAATAAATGCACTTTTAGTAGAAATAGCATGTGTATCTAACAAACAATAAGCATCAACATCAAAATCTGACATACAAGAAATAAAACTTTCATCATTTTCATGTGGCATACAAGAAATAAAACTTTCATTCTCTGAGTCAGCATGGTCAGAAACTTCAATATTCCTTGCACTGCCTGTCCTATTAAAAAAGTACTTTAAATGCAGTTTCCTAACCAGGAAAAAACATCTTGTTTTAACATGTGAAGGTGTGGAATAACTGTAGGTACAAACTTTAAACCAAACTGTAAAATATGGCACTCATTGCCATTTAAAAATTGCAACCTGACAAATTCACTAAACAGAATTAAAAGACACATTATCCAAACTTACTGGTAAATTTTCAATTCCATCTACCTCGTTTAAAATGAGGTTAAATTTAGTATAAACATTCTGTCCCTGAAAGTTCTTATTCCTTTTTCTGTTCTGTTGTCCACTCTGGTCATCTCCCTGTCTATGAAAAGTTTGCATGGCTTTCAGACACTGGGCATTGGGAAGAGGTGGATATGTAGATTCATCACTGTCACACCCACTTGTTAATCCATCAGAAGAAGCAAAAGTTACTGAGTGTGAACGTTTTAAGCCCCCATTTGAACAAACATTTTTCTTGTCCCTTCTTTAATTAGTTTTCCAAAGAAAACCATGCTTATTCTCATAATCATGAGAATCCCTCTTAATTTTACTTCTCTTTCTCTCAATAGAGAGAGATTCTAGTTCCCTAAGCTTACAATTCAGTCCTGTAACACCAAATCAACCTGAGAGGGAACAAGCAAGGGAGACAAGTTGGAAAAAGTACGTTTTATATCTTCCTTTAACTTTGCTTGCTTCAGCATGTCTCTCTCAATGAGAATAGAGACCCATTCACTTGCACAGCAGTGCGCTGCTGCCACCCAGCGGTCACAAAAGGTTTTGTTAGCATCATTAGTTAAATCAAAGGGGGGTACTGGGACTTTTAAATGCCCGTAAACCTCTAGGGGTTATTTTCAATTCTAAATAATGCTGTAAACCCAGAGTGTTTAAATGTACCGTAGTTTCTGCAAGCATCAACTTCTCCAGGGTGTCACATAACTCCTGGCTGTCCGCAGATAAGCCAAGATTACCAAACCCAGTAGTAGAAAAAGGATAACCAATCTTAATGTGTCTCTCCCCCATCAACTTTTCCATATAATTTGTAAAGCTTCCACTTACATTTGTATTGCCGAGGCGCTTAAGTTTTGAGTTTTTTATTAAACCTGTGTTTGTGCTGTGGCCAGTTGTGGATTTCTTCTTGCTGCTGTTCTTCAAGTTGTTACATACTCTAGGGAATCTTTCTCTAGTAGACCCTTTCAGCGCTCTTGAAGCAGTGCCTGACTACTCACCTCTGGAAGCAGTTGGGGTCAGTTGTCTTTGCACCTTGAAACCTGGCAGACCATAACTGATGACAAATGGATGCAAGACATAATATCTAGGTGTTATATAATTCCCTTTTCCTACCCCTTTCTCGCAAACAAGTCAATTCCAGACATATGACCCAGTCAACAGGAGCAAACAATATTAGAATTTCAAAAGTTGCTAAAGAAAAGAGTCATCCAAGAAGTCCCCACAGACTAGAGTATCTGGAACTTATTCAAGATTTTTTTTAGTTCCAAAGAAAGCAGGGGACTGGAGACCAATATTGGATCTCAACAAACTGAACAAATCAGTGAAGAAAACCAAGTTCCGGATGATAACACTGCAGTCTATAATTCCATTCCTGGGAAAAGACAACTGGATGTGCTCTGTAGATCATCAAGATGTGTACTATCGTATCAAGATGGAAAGATGATCCAGGAGGTACATGCGCTTTTGGCTGGGAGTCAGTCTTTTCCAGTTTTGAGCTCTGCCCTTTGGTCTCACTACAGCCCCTGGAGTGTTCACCAAACGCATGGCAGTAGTGGTGGTGCACCTCATATGCCAGGGATTCTGGGTGTTTCCTTATTTGGACGACTGGCTCATGATCACACCTACCAGGCTTCTGCTGCTGCAAGCCAGGGATTTTGTATTTCAGCTTTGCTCCAAACTAGGAATTATCATAAATTACGACAAATCCTCCATAGAGCCATCTCAAAATTTAACCTTTATAGGGGCAGAAATAAATGCAGTCAACCTTGTACTGAGACTTCCACTAGACAGAGTACTCAGCATTCGCCTACATGTCAGGCAACTTATCAGAAAGAAAGCGAGCCATGGTGAAACAAATACTAGAGACTTTGGAAAGATGGCAGCAGCTATTGTACTCATCTGTCTAGCAAACCTACACATGAGGATTCTGCAATGGTTACTTTCCACACAATGATTGATTCTAGACCTTCCAATGTCTTACAAAATTATTAAAACCAGGTCTTGCAAGAAGGATCTCGAATGGTGGGTACACTCCCCATCAGTATCTCAGGGCCGTCCCTTTCTTTCCCTCAACCCTAAGCTACAATGACTATGGATGCTTCCCAGATTGGGGGGAGGGGTTATTTGGGAAAGACTGCCCAAGGAACCTGGCAAGAACACAAGGCTCACTTGCATATAAACATCTTAGAGATGAGAGCAGTTCTATTAGCACTGCAGGCATTTCAAGACTCTGTCCCTCTAGGAACCATAGCAATGCAATCAGACAATGTGTTGGTTGTCTGGTACATAAACAAGCAGGGGGGGAACCAGATCTTAGCCCCTTTGTCGAGAAGCTGTGAGGGTTTTTTTCAATGGGCAACATTCTCCAGTCGCTTTCTAATTGCAACACATATCCCGGGGAGATCCAACGTGATTGTGGACAAGCTGAACATGGCCATATTATGGCCACATGAGTGGTCCCTCAATTAAGTAGTAGCAGAAGAAATCTTCCGGAAATGTGGCCAGACTTGCTGCAACCTTTTTGCATCATTCACCAATGCCAAATGCAGCAACTACTTTGCCCTAATCCCACCGGGGGGGTCACTGAGGGATGCATTTGTCCATGATTTGCCTCTGGGACTCCTATATGCTTTCCCTCCAATTTCTCTTGATTCCCAAACTACTACAGAAAGCAAGTCTGTTGGGGACCACGATAATTCTCATTGCACTGTATTGGCCTCGTTAAGTCTGGTTTCCTTTTCTACAGCCTCATCTCTGGGACAAACCATGGATTTTGGAACCTGTTCCAGATTTACTGACATATCTGTCAGGACTGGCACATCCCAGCCTTTACAACCTCAAGTTAACAGCTTGGCTGCTACAGTTCCATTGATTGCCAGGTTTCCCCATCTGTCATATCCGGTAAAGCATGTTCTGCTGTCTTCCCATAAAACTTTCACACATAAGATACACGAGTAAATGGAATAGGTTTATTATCTGGGTGACTGATGCACCCATTCATTCTGTACTGGAATTCCTAGCAGAACTATTTCATGAAGGTGCAGCTGCATCTACTATTAAAGTCCAGTTAGCTGCAATTTTAAATTACCATGTAGGAGAAAATGGTTCTTCTCTTATGTCGTACAGACTTTGCAGACATTTTTAAAGGGAACAGCAGTGATTAGACCTCCATATATTTATTTTACATTTCTTTACTGGAATAGTCCGACTGGGTTGATAGCCCATTTTCAGCGGAGGCCCAGGGAGAAAAGTTCCACACAAAAAATGCAACAGTATAGTACAAATGAGAACAACATTGTGAGACAGATAAGACAAAATATAAGCACATATTTGTTGACATGAACTAAAATTATTACATCCTAAAGATAAGGCAGGAACTGTTTAAAAAGTTTAAACGTGATCCTATAAGCAACAGGCTATTTCCACCCTGTTGCACAACACAGAAGAAGTGAGGTGTAGAAAA
This sequence comes from Protopterus annectens, assembly GCF_019279795.1. Lineage (NCBI taxonomy): Eukaryota > Metazoa > Chordata > Ceratodontiformes > Protopteridae > Protopterus > Protopterus annectens. The sequence goes on from NC_056734.1 coordinate 755,936,860, forward strand.
CACAAGAAGTGAGATGTAGAAAATAAACTAAGTACTTGCTTTGCTACACTGAGCACATGCAGGGCGACACCTAGATAAAACAAGATCAAATCAAAGAGCAGCTAGCAGTGACATTATACATTTAGGTGAATCTTCAGCAATCCACCCATTAATACATCGTGAAATGTAACCCATTCTGGTCTTTCACACGCAGCAGTCTAAATATGCAGAAACAATGCATTATCTCAAAGTATACAAGTTTCAAATTATTATTTTTCTAATTAGGTTTTCCTTTCTTTAGTAGGAATATAAGAACCCAACTCTACCCTGGGATCTTAACTTCATTTTAACAAATATCATTCGCTCTCCATTTGAACCTTCAGAGACATGCAATTTAAAATTCCTATCTTGGAAAACACTTTTCTTGGTAGCCATCACCTCAGCTAGAAGAGTGTCAGACCTACAAGCTCTTTCATCTAAACACCTATATTTAATTTTTCATAAGGATAGAATGTCATGATGTACTAATCCTTCCTTTCTCCCCAAGATCTTGTCAGAAAGCAGTCTAAACCAAACTATTGAGATACCTCTTTTCTTTTCTAATTACCAAAACAAAGGCAAATGCTCTCTACATCTTTTGGATGTTTATAGACAATTGCATTCTACTTGCACAGGATTTCACAATTTAGGAAATTGGATCAACTTTTTTATCTTACTCTGAGACCAGAAAAGGGTTACCAGTCTCAAAAGTTTCATTGTCTAGATGGTTCAGCCTTTATATATCTCACATCTACTCATCAAAATGCAAACCTCTTCCCTTTCATGCCAAAGCACACTCCATTAGATCAGTTGTGACTTCAGCAGCCTTTCACGCAAGACTTTCATGGGACAGTATCTGTGCTGCAGCAACATGGGCTAAGCCGCATAACTTTATTACTCATTACAAAGTGAATTTGGCCTCTAGGAGTAGGGTTTCCTTTGGTTCTGAGGAATATTCTTCCAGGAGCCACCCAGGAATTAAGTTGCTTGGGACGCGGTCCCATCAGTGAGAATAAAGGCGAGATTGACAACAACACATAAAGAAGTTATGTTCTTACCATATCGTTTCGTGTGTGTTGTCAATCTCAACCTTTATTCTTACAACCCTCCATCAAATCCTGTTCCAGAACTCCTGGAAGACTGAGTGGACATTGGTTTCTGGGATCTCCATAGCCTCAGAGATATTGACATTGTCCAGGAAATAGACCATAGTTGGTGTATACATTATTTTACCTTCTGGATGGGCAAACAATATCTGAGGTAGTTGGGAAACTGCATTATGGATAGGGAAGGAGGCCCATGAGGTTTGCTGAAGACTTTGAGCTATTGGAAAGGCCGAGACTGATCCGACACATCATATCCAACCCACAAGTAAGAATAAAGGCCGGGATGGACAACACACATGGAATGTTATGGTAAGAACATAACTTCTTTTCTTCTTCTTTTTGTTCAACCTGGTTAGAGGGTCATCAGAATATCTTAAAATGGAGTACCCCATTGGGAAGTGTGCTTGCTTGCTTTAGGGTCTTAAGTGTTTGGGGCTTCACTGAGAGTGACTGTATTTGTTGTGTTAGGTGGTCTTTTTTCTGAGTGCCTTTGGAATTGCTGAGGCATAGCTTTGCCAACTGGTGGTCTAGGCAATCTTTGTTTTTTAGGAAGATTGCTTTTAAGTGCCTCATCACACGTTAATCTATGTGTGTGTTGTGTGCTGTGCGATGTGGGTTTTGTGTGTGTGTGGTTTTGACAAACTGATATGGCTTGTTTGCAAAAGTTTAGCTCCCACTGACAATGTGTAAGTACACCTCTCGCATACCTGGTCTGCTTCTTTATGGATTAAGTGGTTGCCGGTAAACATGAGACAATTGCCACATTGTTTCAAGATGCCCATAGCCACCAAGCTGGCTGCAAAGAAGTTAAGAAATTGCATATCCATACTGTCCAGTTCTTTGACTGGTGAGTTACAAGTGGGTAGAGTATTGGGATTAGAAGGCTATTAAGGATCCTTCGTTGGCTCAGACTAATAAGGGTGCTTTATTGGGGTAGATTATGCAAAACAGTACTAAATTTTACTAGTGTTAATGTTTTCATAATACTGAATTATACAAAATCTGTAGGTACTGATATTCAAAGCCCAACTAGCTGCTCGAAGGTTGTCGGCATGCAAGGTATTTGCTCTATAGTGCTGCTGCTTTACAGGGTGCAGTTTTATGGACGTTCTGTAGAGACAATTTACTTTCTAGGTGTTTGCGACTGTACAGGACACTGCCAACCCATGCAAATGAGCAAAATTTATAGCAGCAGGAAAAAAAAAAACAGAAAACCAACTAATGAGCCCTCTGGTCAATAAAATAACTATTATGAGTCCTCAAGTGTATTTTCCATCTCAGCCAGGCAAACACTTTCTGCCACTAGTTGAATAAACCTACTCCTCGTGATGTAAAAACACAGTAGAAGAGACCAACAAGTGCAATGCTGCCACAAACTAATTAAACAGCTAACTGGAAATTCCTTGCTGAAGGTGATTTCAGGACAGTCTTACAGCAGTAAAAGTAAGAGGAAGAGCTATTTTTTTCTTACAAGAAATACAATGAAATCCACACATAAAAGCAGGAAACCATACCGATCACTCAAAGCAAGTGCGATTTAATTATCAAAGGTACTTGACTTTGCATGGGTGGCACTGCATACAAGTAAAACACTTCTGGAATGCAGGCTAGGACTCCAGGCTTTGATGATCTCTAGAAAAATGAGCAGGAGACAATATGTAGTGAAGGAGGTATACTCAGGAGCAATACTGGTTTGCTGGGTTAACATTCAGTACCATGGGTCTATGGAAAACAATCTGTGGAAGAGTACATGGATAAGTTATACAACAGAAAATAGCAATGAAAAAGGGGAGGAAGGAACTTTGGAAATCAGATTACCATAATGAGTGGAGGCCAGAGAACACTGACTTATGTTTTTCAAGCAGGCTAGCTAGAGAGGCACCCAAGCAAATAAAGTGAATATTGGAGTTTTTTCAGAAACTTTAGCTTTGGAGGACAAGTTTAACAGACCACATTGATGTGCTCTGCCCAAGGTTGCTTCAGGGTTTAATTTGAACCAATCCATTCATTTGTCAGTGTTCTTTTCAAATTTTAGTAGCAAGGAAGAATATTTACTTCATTGTTTAGATGTTCACAGACAACTCTGATTCTTTTTCAACAGAACTAAATGTTTCAGAAAATCTGACCAATATTTTGTATCATTTTCAAAGTCAAGACTTGGTAAGCCTGTTTCCAAAGTGACCTATTCAGATGGCTATTCAGTTGTATTTCCTTTGCATTTGAAAGGAATGTCTTAACCTATGAAGCCTAGAGGTCATTCCATGACAGTGGTGGCTACTTTGCCTTTTTCTCGCAGGCTTCTGTTGATGATATTCATGCTGCAGCTCCTTGGACTAATACTCATACTTTTGTGTCCCATTACAAACTGGATGTTCAGTTTAGATATAGGGCTACTTCTGTTTCCACCATCTTGCAGAATGTTCTGTCCTAGGGCCTCCCTGAGATTTTTTTACTGGCTGGGGACGCTGTCCCACAGATTTAGAATGTTCAGAAAAGGCTACGTTATATATGAAAGTTATTTACTTGTCATAATGATAGATCCATGTTTTCTTCTTCTGTCCATCTCAACCATTCCTCCCTTGTTGCTCCTCCAAATTGTCACCTTTTAGTGAGTGTTCCTGATTAGCCTTGCAGTTTGGCATTGAAGCCTGTATGGGGGGATCTATTTGTGCTGCCCTCTATTCCCTGTGTACAGGTTGATCTTTCCAATAATGATGTGTTATAATCCAGGGAGTTCTGTGGGAGCAAAATTGAACTGACTAGAAAATGTTAGAGTAGAATATTATGGGTAGAGTAGGTAGTGCTCTTGACCTGAAGTTTCTGAAAAGGCTAGTGTCGGATCCTACTCGGATCAGATTACCCACAGGTTGAGACAGATGGAATAAGATAACATTTTCCTTTATTTGACAAGTAATTGGGACAGTGTGTCTTTAACAATAAATATTTGTTGTCTTGACATTTTAGTGAAAACATCTTTAACAATAAAAATTTGCTGTGTTGACATTTTAGTGAAAACATCTTATCATTTATTTTTAATTGTCAGGACTAAATATACTTGGGGCATTTTTTGAGAGAAAAATGTACTGCTTTTGTATTGTGTGAATTGAAGGATTTAAATGTCTTTAGGGATTACAGGTGTATTTTTGTGGTTGTATACTCTTCGTGACAACCCGCTTGCATTTTTACTTAATTCAGTGTACTGCTTGTGCATTTACTTTTGTGATATTTATGGGACTGTGCAAGAAAGTATAAATGTATATACTATTTGTGAATGTTATAGTGACAAGTTACCTAACAACTGACTCATTTCACAGTGCTTACTGGCAAACAGGCTTCTCCCTTGGCAGGAACATGGATATTCTTACTGGACCTGCAGTTCTTCCTCCTCCTGCTGACCTAAAAAGAAAAAAAAAGTACAAAATTAAGAGCCCTTGCCTCTACTGCAGGTTCAGTCTATGTCTCAGCCTTTGGTGGGTGACTGCAGTGGCTAGAGCTTGTTCCTTAGACCACTCATTGCATCCCCTGGGACCCTCTGGTGTAGCCCTTTCTGTCACCATGGGTCAGGCTTAGCTTTGGAGGAAGTTTTTGATTTTGCATGCAATAATCCTGATAGTCTTCACTCCCTAAAAGGGCAGATAGACATTTAAAGTTTCTCATTCTTACAAGTATTTGCTTTCTAACCTCAGGTCTGACCCAGCAGCTATTTCTATTTCTTCTGCAGCTGCTAACAAAGTTCTGCTCATTGCTAATCCTTTGCCTTAGAGTAAGGATGGCAAAGCCTTTGACAGGATTGGTACATGATTTTTGGTACTTCGTATTATCACAACCACAAATACTCACCAGTTCTGTTATTGAGAAAGGAGTCATTGTTTTTTGCAGTGGATTGGACGTTACTAAGTAAGATTGGTATGGGCACCTCTCAGCTGTCCCTGATATTGATTCAGGGTTTAGCTCTGTCCTTCTTAACCCCAAACTGGTGCATTTTGAAGAAAAGGTGGTAAATTATACTTAATAAATGATGTCAGTAATTAGATTTACAGACTTTTTTTTTTACTTCAGAAAACCAATATTAGTTCACGTTATGTTAAGTTAATAGTACCAATATTTTGTGTCCCTGATTACTATTTCTAGATATGTCCTGGATTGCTTGAGACTAGGGCTATGGGTGTCACTTACTGTACTCCCTGATGCATGTATTTTAAAACAGGAGTCATCATAACCACTTATATTTTTAAATGACCGGTTACAGTTTGACATGTGTGATACCAGCAGTTCCTTTACAGAAAAGGCATTTAACTTTTGCAGAGAAAATGAAGTTTGTTTAGTTCACTAAAACCATTCACAGTCAGAAAATTGCTACATCATGTAAGCATGCTTTTTTTTTGGACTGGTTGCAGCAGTTATTACATTGGTTTTATTTAATTTCATTTAGGATGTGTTCTCCTTTGTTAATAACCTCCAAGTAGATTATCATTAACTTTATAAAAATAGCCGACAGTTAACTCACTTGCCCAACAAGCAAACATCTTCTTGTTTAGTAATTTCAGTATCGAGAGATGCTACAGTAACCACAGCTAAATGGATGATATCCGGGACATCTCACCAATTTGTAAGGTTAATTGTTAGTAAACAGTAAGTAGATAACCAGAATTTATGGGAAGTACTAGAAACAATCACAAACTCTCCTGTACTACTGATATCCTTGACTTCAGGAGCTAATTAGAAAAGTTTGTGGGGAAATCTATCTTGCAGATTATGCTTTGGAATCTGGTTGCGATAATATGTAAGTACCAGATTTTTTTTCTTCAGCTCTAGCCTGCAGAATCCCTTATTAACAGGCTCTTATATTGAAGTACTTGTTGACTTGTGTAGACAGTTTGAGGATCTTTTCTGCCACATTACCATTAGAAGAAAGGTCATTTCTGAATCCAGTTATTGCTTCTCTTTCTGAAATGTCTAATCGTGCTTTAAAGAATCTGTATGATTCTGCTGTTTGTGTCCAGGGCTACTGCTACTGCGATTAGACATTTTGCCTGGGTATGTAATCAGAAGTTTTCTGAAAAAGAAAAATCTTAGATTTTGAATTCTCCTTTGGATTGTTTTGTTTGGCCCTTCTGCTAGTTATGTATTCAACAAACAATTTAATGAAAGAGGCAAATTAATCCAGGGAGTGTATAAGATTTTTTCAGCTCCCCTTTTCCACGTCTTTCAAAATCCCTGTTTTTTTTTTCAAATAGCAAAACAAGCAGTCAGCAAACTTTTAGCAAGCAGGGATCTAAAAAGAAAAAGCAGGAGGAGTCCATCAAAATCAGGATTCCTTTCAGAAAAAGTCAAATACCTCAGAATGACTAGGTCAGCATTATTCTTCCCCTTCAAATCTGCCCCCCCCGCTAAAAAAAAAAAAAAGAATGTTCTGTTCATCATTCCAATTACTTTAGTAGGAATTTGGGTTATCTGCCAATGTAACCCGGTACTGACCAGCTTTTAAAAGCTTAGTCTCCCTTCCCTCTCTCTTCCTGTGACAACTGATTGGCTGAGAATATATATCCTGAAAGTTGACACAGGAACTGAAGTGTTCAGTCTTTTTCTGCCATCCAAAGATGTCCCGTGACTCTTCACAGGATCCAGTTTTGATTTCTCCAGCTTTTTTTCAGGTAAGCCCCATTTGAGGACCCACTTTGTCTAATTTGATTAGATTTATTATTCTCTTTCTGTTTTTATATTAATTTATGTATTTATTTTAATATTTTATTTTTGTCAGTGTTTACAGTAATTCCTGTGATAATTATTGCTTGTAGCAGTGCTTATTTGGCTTCTATCTTTGATCTCTTTAATTGGATATATACAACTGTACATATTTTTTTCTGTTGTAAATTGTGTTCTTTGTGGAGCTTTTCTCCCCGGGCCTCCGCTGTAAATGGACCTTGTTCAAGTCGGACTTTCCCAGTAAACAAATGTAAAATAAAATAAATAAATAAAAATAAAATCTTTGACAAATGATTTTTATTACTGTTTCTGAGGAAACTTTCAGTATTTCTCTCAGAAGTGCAATGTGTATGTGTACCGTTAGACACCAGATGCCTATCTTTCAGGTTATTAGTTGGCTTTATTTTCATCTTTTGATATGAAAATATTGCAGAACTTGGATTTTTTCAGCATTTCTACTAGTTACAATATGTTGGACTTTGTTGTCTGTGCTTTTAACATTGGTTCACAATTTTACTGCAGTTGAAATTATTTGAGTATACTGTAAAGATTTTACTCTCTGACAAGAAAATGTAGTTTAAATTTCTATTAAATATTATGTGATGGCAGTTTAACGTGGTTAAAGTGTGTGGAGCTAACTTTTAACTCTTATTTGGCACATTAGTTGCTCTGTAGTTTGGACTTTGTATACTGGAAATTCTTTAACTTCTGTCAGTTGTAAAAAAAAATCTGAACAAATTTCAAACCTTTGTTGTGTTAATAGGACAGTTTGGTAGAGTTTAGTTGTGTGGGGACATAATTGTTACTAAAAATGTGATTATTGTCATACATTATCCACTACTGTCATTTTATTATATTCTAGCTAGTGTTCTCTCCCCCCTGACTTGATGGATCCTAACTCTGGTAAATCCCCCTCATCAAATCCTATGGCACCTAAAAAGAAAAAAACAAAATAAAAATATGCCTAAGCCTATGGTTAGAGACTCTGTCATGGCCACTGCTTATCCTGCAGACCGTTTACTTTGTACCCCATCTCCCTCTAGTATTGCTTTGCTGGCCAACATGTATTGGGGTTAGGCATATCCTCCAAGGCTGTTCCAGTACCTGACACAGGTATGGGAGAACCAAACCTTATAGGTGCTGGAATGGTCCGGGGCAAGAGATCTCTTGCCAGGCATAATAATCTGTCCCCATATAAAATATCAAAAGACCAAAACAAGACCAAGTAAATACGAAAAGGCAAACAGCAGCTGAAATGACACCAAAGAAATAGCGTAACACACTTTATTTTCCGCTTTCGTCCGTAGACTTCATCAGAATAGAATTCTGATGAAGTCTACGGACGAAAGCGGAAAATAAAGTGTGTTACGCTATTTCTTTGGTGTCATTTCAGCTGCTGTTTGCCTTTTCGTATTTATCTGTCCCCATATATTGTATCTAGTAGTGAAGTTCACAAGAAAAAAAGTATTTTACAGCATGGTTATAGTTTGGATGATTTTGCTGCATCCTTACCTGCAGAGCAAAGGTCTTAATGTGAATTAAATTGTTTAATTTGACTTGAGTTTCAAAACGTGCTTTGAAAGTTGGTTGTGAATGTGCATTTACCATCTTGAGAAATGCTGTTGCTTCTGTTGTGTTAAGATAGCATATCTTAAAAGTTCTTCACCACTTATGGTCTCTGGGTCCTCTTCTAGTGATCACAGACAACTGTGATGTGGTACTTCAACAAGCAAGGAGGTACAAGGTCATACCCTCTTTGCTGGTTAGCAATAATAGCCTAGGAGTTGGTTCTACATCATTGTCTGACTCTTCAGACCTCATAAATTCTGTCAGAGCAAAACACAGTTGGCAGACAATCTAAGCAGATCCGTCTTAACTTCCCTAATGAGTGGAAGTTCTATGTAAAGGTCTTCCAGCACTTGATCTAGATGTAGGGAATACCCCAAGTAGATCTGTTCACCTTCTTTTCAAACAGACAACTGAAAAAAATCTGCTCAAGTCATCCTTGCAGCCATGTTTGGAAGACAGAAACTCTGTCATTCTCTTAGTAGGGAATGTTCCTGTATGTATTTCCACTCTCTCCAGTGATTCTAAAGATTCAGAAAGGATTACCAGAGATCATTGTGGTAACCCTCTTTAGGGTCAGGTAAAGTCGGTTCACCCTTTTAATGGAACTGGCCAAGGGCAATTACCACAAGCTTCCTCACAAACTCAATCTGCTCACACAGTATGACACCTTTTAGGCACGTGTTCTATGAGGATGTGTTTAGCAGGTATTTAAGGAGGCAAGAATAGCTTGCTCAAGTAGAAGAGGTTTTCTAGGTGGTGCCTAGTCAATAACAGAGGTCTCAAAAGTGTTTTGACATCCCCACCCAATTTTGATATATTTGTGTAAGCTACTTACAGATGGTTTGTCATATGCTTCTATCAAAGTGCATCTTGCAACCATCTCAGCTTGTCTGCCCATGGATCCCACTCTTTTGTCTCTTTTTGTGGTCAAATGGTTTATGAAAGGAGTGTTACATGTGAGACCACCTTAAAAGCAAATTCCTCCTCCCTGAGATCTCAGCTTTGTTCTTGAAAAGTTGGTCTTACCTCCTTTTGAACCTGCTGATCAGGCTGATTTATGGTTCATTACCTGGAAGATTGTTTTACTTATTGCTCTGACATCTGCAAAGCGAGTCTGTGAGCTGCAAGCTCTTGTGGTGGGCCAACCGCCAACCCTATTTGATTTTTCACAAGGACAGGGTTGTGTTACACACTAATCCATCATTCATGCTTAAATTTGTTTCAGAATTTACCTTGTATCAAGTCATCAATCTCCCAATGTTCAATCCTGATCCTAAAACCAAGGGATGAGAGATTCTACATCCCTTGGATGTGCACAACCAGCTCAGGTACTACATTGACAGAACAAAGCACTTTAAGAATGCTGAACAGCTGATGTTAAGTTGTCAATCTCGCCTTCATTCTTGCTGGATGGGTTCTCCGACTCGGCACTTGCTAAGCTCGAGAGCTAATTTTACCAGCTCGAGGCAACCCTATATCCCATGATGCAAGGCAGACACTACCCAGATCTCGTTTGCCGCTTCGCTAACGAGGTGCCTATTTTACCAGCTCCAGGTAAGTTTCTTAATAATAAGACTTCTAGTCTCACCCCTTTTAAATTTCATAACTTTAGTTGTTTTTGTTAACCTTAACGCTTATTTTAACCCTATTCCCGTTAGTGTTCCCTCTTTTTCGGGTTATTTATCCCCTTTCCCCTAGGTTAGGCCTTAGGCCTTCCCCTTTCCTAAATTTTCCTGTCAGGGATTTTTTGTGTCTGACTGTGTTGTATCCCTGTTTAGTTTAGATTTTTGGATTGGGTGTTTTTTTGTGTGTGTGTGTGTGTCGGTGTTTTTTTCTTGTCAACTTGTGTTTCCTCGACACAGCTATGTCGAAGGACACAAAGGTCTCAGGCTTCAAGAAGTGTGACTCGTGCTGTCAAAAGATGTCTCTGACAGACGGTCACACTTCTTGTGTTTACTGCCTGGGACCTCTGCACCTGCAGGACTCTTGTGCTATCTGTCATGCCTTCAGCCCAAGAGTCCTGCAGGAGCGCAGAAATAAATTGATATTGAGGGGCTTATTGAAGCCTGAGAGCTCCCCGACTAAGTCGGCGCCGGGGAAGTCCTCGAAACCTATCAAGCCTTCGGCTGCAAGTCCCAAGCCGTCGGCTACTGGTTTAACTTCTTCAGTGTCGAGATCGGCTCTGGCCAGAGCCGATCCTTCCATTCTAGAAGTCACAGTATCGGCTCCGTCCGGCGCCGATACTGCCAAATCCAGACACTCTGTGTCGGCTCCGGCTGGAGCCGACGTATCCTCGGCTCCTTCGGCTCCACCCATCTCTAAAAAGAGATCTCGATCCCCCTCATTAGAATCGATACGTTCGGCTCTGAGATCACCCTTGCTCTCGGAGCGGAGCCATCGGAGCCGTTCTTCTCGGTTGTCCAGGCTGTCTGATCACGACCTCGAGGGAGTGGTGAGTAGACTATTAAAGTCTCAGGCATTGGCCCAAATGCTCCATAGCCCATCTCAACAGACGCTAGCTATTTCACATCCACCAAACATTCCTCCTTCGACTCTCTTACAGAGCTCGGAGCCAGAGCTCCTCGGAGCCAGAGCTCCTCGGAGCCGTGACTGTTGTAGCTTCGAAGCCGATACCACCCCTTTCGGCTCCGTCGTCCTCTGCTCCGATTTCCTCCTTGAGGCCTTCATTGGAGGGATCCGGGTGTCTGGTCTCTCTCATCGGCTCTGAGGAGGCGAGTGGCATCGGACCCTTGTCCGACCCCGTTCTCCCTCTCGGGGCTTCAGCGTTGGTGAGCTCAGCCCCGACATCTGCCTCGGAGCCTTCCCTCTCGGTGAGACCTGGAGCTCCTATCTCTTCGGAGCGGGAACCTTCTGGTCTCTCTGATGGGGGAGCCTTTGAGGTGATGAGGAGTGTACTAGCCCCTGGGCTTAGTCAACGGTCAGTTCCATCAGCTCCTCCCACTACAGTGCCTGCTGACGTCTCTTCCCACTCTCTTTCTCCCGGAGCCAGAGATCCAACGCCTCAGGTTTCCCCATTGGGAATATCTTCCTCTTCCGAGGCTTCTCCTGATCCGTCAGGTGAACCTCCGTGTAGGAGGACATGTAAGAGGAAACATCTAGACTCCCCCGAGTCTATTACATCTGATACTGACTTGGATGAGTCGGAGGGATCCCCAAGGTCCTCCTCTGAGGATGTCTCTTTCTCAGACATCCTTGAACTCCTTAAGCAGAGGGGGAACTGGCCCTCCCTTAATCCTTCCGAGGACGAGTCAGTATACCTGGAGGCGTTCGGATCTCGACCCTCCACCTCCTGGGTGTCTCCGCCTTTCGACCCTCTTATGGATGTTGTGGCTCGGAAGGCGTGGATGGCCCCGGATTCGGTGGAACCTATTCCTAGGAGGCCTTCTAAATTCATTACGGCCCCACCAGATAGACAATATTTGACAAAAGGTGTCCCAGTTGATGCCATGGTGGTGGCTGCAGCCACCAAGAAGGAACTAGCTGATCCTTCAGTACCTGTCCATCCTCCTAACAAGGATTCTAGGACTATGGACAGGTTCGGCAAGCGGATTTTTTCTTCAGCGACCTTTGCCATGCGATCGCTGAACTACTTGTGTCACTTCACCCGCCTTCAAAGAGATGTCCTTAAAGAGTTGGGAGAAGTTTTACAGGATCCGTCAGCTGCTGGGTCTCAGGATAAGATTAGCTCACAGCTAGGAATCCTTAACTCCATTGTTAACTCCTCCATGCGGCTCATTTCTTATGCAGCCGATGGAGCGAGTAGGGCCGCAGGCACAGGAGTGGCTTTAAGGCGTCAGTCCTGGATGCGGCTTTGTAATTTTGCAGACCCCTTCAAGGCGTCCTTCACAAACTCCCCTTTTGATGGTTCGACCTTGTTTGGACCTCAAGTGAAAGACACTTTGACTAGATGCGAACAAGATGGCAAGACTCTTTCTGCCGTAGGAGTCCGTTTCTCCACCCCTTCAAGACCTTACCCCAAAGGTCAGAAGGGAGGGAAAATGTGGTTCCGCAAATCTCAAGGAGTCATGCCTGACGCACGAGGTCAGTTTACCCCCAGAGGCAGAGGGGGTAACAGTAACAGATGCCGCCCTAGGGGCAGAGGGGGTCCGCAAAATCAGGGTAGCAGAGAGCCTCTTTCTGACAAACCCTTCCAGCATCCCTGAGATGTTGCCCGATTGTCCACCTTCGGAGGCAGTTGGGGGAAGATTATCGCTGTACCCAATAGCTTGGCTTTCCCTTTCTCAAGACAAATGGGTACAGTCGATTATATCCGAGGGTTACAAAATTCCCTTTATTCAAACCCCAATTCAGCAAAAGGGAACCCTTCCAGACGTTCCACCCGGTTTAAGGGAACTAGCAGTACTAGAGATATCAAAACTGCTAGCAAAAAGAGCCATCCAGCCAGTCCCAGCAGACCAAATAGGATCCGGAATCTACTCAAGGTTCTTTTTAGTTCCAAAAGACAGGGGACTGGAGACCAATATTAGATCTGAGCAAACTAAACAAGTTTGTAAAGAAATCAAGATTCCGGATGGTCACGCTTCAGTCCATTCTACCCTTTCTGGGCAAGGACAATTGGATGTGCTCGATAGATCTTCAGGATGCGTACTATCACATAAAAATTCACAGGTGCTCCAGAAGATTTCTCTGCTTTCGGCTGGGGACCAGTCACTTCCAATTCAGGGCCCTGCCCTTTGGACTCACTACAGCCCCCAGAGTGTTCACCAAATGTATGGCAGCGGTTACGGCTCACCTGAGACGTCAAGGATTCCAGGTGTTTCCATATCTAGACGACTGGCTCCTCACTGCCACCACCAGGCATCAACTTCTCCAGGCCAGAGATTACACCATTCACATTTGCAGAGGGCTAGGGATTTCTATAAATTTCGAAAAATCTGCCTTGTCGCCTTGTCAATCTATTACTTTTATAGGTGCAAAATTGGACACCGTACAACTTTCAGCAAAGTTAACAGACCAAAGGATCTTGGACATTCAAAGTCACGTCCAGGTGATTCTTCCTAGCTACAAAATTCAGGCCAGATTTGCTCTGAAAGTATTGGGTCTTATGGCGGCCGCCATAACACTTCTTCCCTTCGCCCGTTTTTACATGCGTCTTCTACAATGGATGCTATTCGCCCAATGGACCTTTCAACAACTACCCATGCATCACAGGATCATAATCACTCCAACTTGCAAAAGGCATCTGACCTGGTGGATATCGTCCCCTCAAATCCATCAGGGCAGACCCTTTGTTCCTCCTGCCCCGGTCGCCACGGTTACATCGGATGCCTCCCTGATCGGGAGGGGGGGGCATTATCAGGGCAGGATGGTCCATGGCACTTGGCAACCTTTCGAATACCATCTGCACATAAATGTCCTAGAGATGAGAGCAGTGCTTTTAACGTTGCAAGCCCTCAACGACTCTCTTCCCCTGGGAACTATTGCAGTCCAAATGGACAATATGTCCGTAGTGTGGTATATCAACAAACAGGGCGGAACCAAGTCCTTTCCACTGTGTCGAGAGGCTCTCAGACTTTGTCAATGGGCAATCTCTTCTCAGCGGTTTCTGATAGCAACGCGTATCCCCGGGAAATCCAACATCATAGCGGACAGATTGAGCAGAGCTATTCTCATGCCTCACGAGTGGTCTCTCAAACAATCAGTGACGGAAGAGATTTTTCAGAAGTGGGGCCTTCCTTGCTGCGACCTTTTCGCTACACCTCAAAACAGCAAATGCCCAGACTTCTTCTCTCTCTTCCCCCTTCCAGGCCATCCCCCCAGAGACGCTCTAACCCAAGATTGGCCCCGGGGACTTCTTTATGCCTTTCCCCCCTTTCCGCTGATACCTCAACTAATTCAGAAAGCGACTGCCTTGAGAGCCAAGTTGATTCTCATTGCCCCTTATTGGCCTCGGCAGATATGGTTTCCGTTCCTACATCGTTATCTCTTGGTACAGCCATGGCATCTGGACCCGGTTCCAGATATTCTAACCCACCAGTCGGGGCAGCTGCACCAATCTATACCTTCTCTCAACCTCACTGCTTGGTTGCTCCACTTCCATCCTTAGCCATGCTTCCTATGATTTCTAATCCCGTCCGGGATATCATAGTAGCTTCCCTAAAATCTTCTACCAGAAGGATTTACACTAGTAAATGGCAACGTTTCTCCTTCTGGGCGAAAGCTAGGAACATAGACCCCTATACTGCTCCGATTCATTCGGTCTTGGACTTCCTAGCTGAGATTTTTCATTCGGGATCCTCTTTCTCCACAGTAAAAGTTCAGCTGGCAGACATTTCGAATTTTCATATAGGCCTTTTGGACCACAACATTATGTCACATAAACTTTGCAAGGCATTCCTTCGAGGTATCTTTTTACTTAAACCTCCGAATGTGAAATTGTTCAATCTCGCCGTTTGTTCTTACACACGGGTTCGGAGCCGATCCTCGGCTCCGAGTCGGCCGCATCACTAGCTCGCATCTTCGAGAAAGCTCGAGGCACAGTAATATCCCATGATCCTCCGGTGCTAACCCTCAGATCTAGTTTGCCGCTAGCAGCAGATCACTTCGTGAGGCTCGGGCCAGTACAACTTTTACTATTTTTACTATTTTCATTGATAATTTTAGTGATTTTTTTTTTATAATCTTTATAATTAATAGCTTACATAGATATATAGATAGTTGTGTGAACTAGTTAGGTAGATTATTACCTTTAAAAATTAGTAAGGGCCTTAGGCCATTTTTTGTCTGTAACAATTTTTGAAGAACGTTAACCCTTTTTCTTTTTATTTCAGTTTATATATATCAGTGTGCTGTGGTGTGTTTGTTAAACTTTTATATATATTTACATACTTTAGACTGGTTTTTGGTAGTTGTAAAAACATTTTTTTTCTTTTCTATATAGTAATGTCAGAAAAGATTAAAAGTGGTTTCAAGAGGTGTCAGTGTGGACAAAAGATGTCCATTACTGACAACCATTCTTCCTGCGTCTACTGTCTTGGGCCTCTCCACTTGCAGGAAGACTGTTCTATCTGTCATTCCTTTAGTGGGAGGGTCATGATGGAAAGACGCAAGAAGTTAGTGGACAGAGGTCTAATCAAACCTGAATTTCAGGAAGTCCTAGACAAGGCTGAACAGGTTTCGAAGTCTTCGAAGGGATCGAAGTCTTCAAGAGTGTCGGAGCCCAAGTCATCGGCTCCGAGCACTTCTTTTCAAATTCGGACACCGGCTCCTATAACTTCGGGGCCGAGTGTCGAGACCTTATCTCTGCACGAGGCTCAGGTCTTGGAGCCGGTAACAGAGGTACCACCATCTACTATCCTTCACTCGGTGACGGCTTCGATTCCTTCGACCCGTTCTTCGAGGCCCATCTCCGACTCCGATGTGGACAGAGTGGTACAGAAGCTTATGGAGAACTCGGCTTTCTCAAAATTACTCGAAGTTTCGTCCCAGTTGGTTTCGAAACTCGAAGCCATTCCAACTCCCTCGACACTTCCTCCTCCGAGACCCGTCGAGTCATCGGTGTTAGGAGTCGAAGAACCGATGATTGTAGAGCCCTCGGTGCCGAAGCCTCCAGTAGTGCTATCGGCTCCGTTGACCTCGACTCCTTCGGAACCAGCCGGAGAGTCTCGGAGCCGAACATCTTTCCTGGGTTCCGGGGGGGATAGTCGAACCGAAGTTTCGGTTCCGACTCTTCCCCTCGGTGCCTCGGCTCAGATCAGTTCGGATCCGTCCTCGGTGTCGGAGCCCGTGGTTCCGATCCCGGAGAAACGACTTCCTTCTTCGGATCGGGTCGGGTCTTCGGGTCGGGGCACCGGTGCCTTTGACATCATGAGGAAGGTCTTGTCGGATCAGACACTGACTTCATCGGCTTCTTTATCTCCTTCCCCAAAAGGTCCGCGTTCTGCTTCTGTACCTTCGGTGCCTACCAAGCGTCGAGACCCAATGCCTCAGAAATCCCCACAGGGAGACTCTGGTTCCTCAGATGCATCCCCAGAAGCTCCCACTGAGGATGTTCGAGGAAACGACTGTGCAAGAGGAGGCACATAGATTCCCCTCAGGAATCTCTTACATCTGATACTGATTTAGATGAAGCAGAAGGGTCCCCAAGGTCCACCTCTGAGGATGTCTCCTTCGCAGACATTTTGGAAATCCTGAAGCAAAGAGGGGACTGGCAAACCCTTACCCCTTCTGCGGATGAATCGGTTTTACTGAAGGCATTTGGGACTCAACCTTCTACCTCCTGGGTGACTCCTCCCTTTGACGATCTTATGGACCTAGTAGCTCGGAGGGCTTGGGAAACACCTGATACAGTGGAACCAGTCCCACGTAAACCCAACAAATATATGACAGCTCCTCAAGATAAAGCCTACCTTACTAAAGGAGTTTCCGTAGACACTATGGTGGTGGCGGCCACTAAGAAAGAGATGTCTGAATCATCTTCCTCTGTCCATCCTCCTAATAAGGATTCTAGGACAATGGACAGATATGGGAAGCGCATATTTAGTTCGGCGACTTTTTCTATCCGATCGCTCAACTACCTTACGCATTTTACGCGTTTACAAAGAGATCTCATTAAAGAGTTAGGAGATACTCTTCAGGGACACACAGATGCTGCTGTCGCCAATAAAGTGACAGCGCAACTTAACACCCTAAATTCCATAGTCAACTCGTCCATGAGACTGATTTCATACGCAGCCGAAGGATCGAGTAGAGCGGCAGCTTCAGCGATTGCACTGAGAAGACAATCCTGGTTGCGCTTATGCTCCTTTGCGGAAACCTTTAAGTCTTCTTTTGCCAATGCCCCCTTTGATGGTGCCTCCCTGTTTGGGCCCAAAGTAAAGGAGACTCTCACAAAGTGTGAACAAGAAGGGAAGACCCTGTCTGCCGTAGGGGTCCGTTTTTCCGTTCCATCTAGACCCTACCCTAAAGAGCAACGAGGAGGAAAGATGTGGTTCCGAAAGACTCAGGGATCTTTTCAACACACCCAAAGTGACGCCCCCTCCAGAGGCAGAGGAGGGGGAAGAAATGGAAGACACCGCCCAGCCGGCAGAGGGGGTCCGCAAAATCAGGGTGACAGAGAGACGTTCTCTGGAAAACCCTTTCAGCACTCCTGAGTGCAGGCCCGACTGTCCTGCTCTGGAGGCAGTCGGGGGTCGCTTAGCTTTATACCCAGAGGCCTGGCTAAATCTTACATCAGATTACTGGGTAAAAAGCATATTTACCAGAGGCTACAACATCCCCTTCATAACAATACCACCAAACTCCAAAAAACTCCCAGATGTTCCACCCAGTCTGCGAGATCAAGCAACCATATAAATAAAAAGGTTGCTCGAAAACAGAGTCATCCAACCAGTCCCAGCGGACCAAATAGGATCCGGAACTTACTCAAGGTTCTTTTTAGTTCCAAAGAAAACAGGGGACTGGAGGCCAATTCTAGACCTCAGCAAGTTAAATATCTTTGTAAAAAAGGAAAAGTTCCGGATGGTCACGCTTCAGTCAATCCTCCCTTTTCTGCAAAAGGGCGACTGGATGTGCTCTTTAGATCTCAAAGACACATACTACCATATAAAAATGGCCAGGGCGTCCAGAGATCATTTGCGCTTCCGGCTGGGAGCCAGTCATTTCCAGTTTCGCGCTCTGCCATTTGGTCTCATCTCAGCCCCCAGGGTGTTCACCAAATGCATGGCAGTAGTAGCATCTCACTTAAGACGAAAGGGATTCCGGGTGTTTCCTTATCTAGACGACTGGCTCCTTTTCGCCACCACCAAGTGTCGTCTGCTACAAGCCAGGGACTACGCCATCAATCTTTGCTCTTCACTAGACATAACGGTGAATTTTGGAAAATCTGTCTTATCGCCGTCACAGCGTATCTTATTTATAGGAGCACAGCTAGATACCTCCCTGGCTCAAGTTACTCTCCCCCCATCAAGGGTGTCAGACCTCAGGCACCAAATTTCGCTCCTTCTTCAGAACAACAGAGTCTCAGCACGACAAGTATTAAGAGTGCTAGGCTTGATGTCAGCATCCTTTCTGGTAGTTCCTTTAGGCAGAATGCACATGAGGATCCTTCAATGGATGTTATTCGCCCAATGGTCGTATCTACAACTTCCACTGTCTCACCAAATCTGGATCACGAATTATTGCAAGAAGGATCTCTTGTGGTGGATACACAGTCAAGAGCTAACACTAGGACGACCCTTTGTATTACCCAGTCCGATAGCAACTCTAACCACGGACGCTTCCCTGATAGGGTGGGGGGGATTCTTTCAGGGACAAACAGTCCAAGGTCAATGTTCCAACTTGGAGTACAATCTGCACATCAATGTTCTAGAGATGAGGGCAGTGTTTCTAGCATTGCAACACTTTCACGAGTCCTTACCTCGGGGAACAGTGACAGTTCAGACAGACAGCATGTCAGTGGTCTGGTACATAAACAAGCAAGGGGGAACCAGATCTTACCCATTATGCAGAGAGGCCCTCAGAATTTGGCAATGGGCAAAGTCCACCGGACGCTTTCTGATAGCAACGCACATCCCAGGGATTTCCAACGTAATCGCGGACAGGTTGAGCAGAGCCATCCTGTTCCCTCACGAGTGGTCCCTCAAACGTCAAGTAGCGGAAGAGATCTTCCGCAGATGGGGCCAGCCTTGCTGCGACCTGTTTGCATCCCCTTTGAATGCCAAATGCAGAAGCTATTTTGCCATGTTACCCCCCCCCCCCCAGGGGGTGTCCCCAGGGACGCACTGGTATACGATTGGTCCCCGGGTCTCCTTTATGCATTTCCTCCTGTTCCGCTAATTCCCAGGTTTTTGCAGAAAGCCAAATGTCTGGACAGGACCATAATACTGATAGCACCATTCTGGCCTCGTCAAATCTGGTTTCCCTTCCTTCAATCCCATCAAGTGGAGGAACCATGGATTCTGGACCCAGAGCCAGATCTGTTGACACACTCGTCGGGAGTTCCTCACACCTCCCTCAAGTCCCTCAAACTGACAGCTTGGCTGCTCCGCTTCCCATCTTAGCCAGGTCGGAGTTACTATCTCCTGCAGTACAACAAATTATTGTATCTTCTCACAAACCATCTACAAGAAAACTGTACATTAGCAAATGGAACCGTTTTGTGCACTGGGCCTCCAAACAAGGTATAGATCCATTCGGGGCCCCAGTACACCAGATACTAGATTTCCTTTCCTCTTTTTTTCAAGAAGGAGCATCAACATCTACTATAAGAGTTCAACTGGCCGCTATATCCAATTTTCATACTGGCCGTAAGGATGGTTCTCTTATGTCTCACAGGCTTTGTAAAGCCTTCATGAAAGGTACCTTTCATCTCCGTCCTCCTTTTCGTAATCCAATAGCACCTTGGAATCTTAATCTCATGCTGTCACAACTCATGTTGCCCCCTTTTGAACCAGCAACCACAACTTCGTTAAAATTGCTTTCGTGGAAAACACTCTTTCTGGTTGCCATCACTTCAGCCAGAAGAGTTTCAGAGTTACAGGCTTTATCTATCCGACCCCCGTACATGATCTTTCTTCCGGATAGAGTAACCTTGCGCACCAATCCATCTTTTCTTCCGAAGATTTGTTCGATTCAGAATATCAACCAATCTATTGAACTGCCTACCTTCTTTAAAAATCATTCCAATAAGCTGGAATACACATTGCGTAAGTTAGACGTTCACAGACAACTAAGATTTTACTTACATAGAACAAAAGAATACAGAAAGTCGGATCAACTTTTTGTATCATATGCGGACCAAAGAAAAGGACAGGCGGTAACGAAGGTTACCTTATCCAAATGGCTCTCAGATTGCATAAAATTCGTATATGCTGAATCCAAACAACAACTTCCTTTCAAACCCAGAGCTCATTCTACAAGGGCGATTGCTACTTCTTCAGCCCATACCGCTCGTTTGCCTTTAGATACCATTTGTGCAGCGGTAACTTGGGCAAAACCACATACCTTTATCGCCCACTACAAGCTAGACAAGAACTCCAGGGACAGGGCGTTTGGTTCCACTGTACTCAGGAATGTTCTCCCTTGAGCCACCCGGGAAAAAAGGAGCTAGGGACGCTACCCGTGTGTAAGAACAAATGGCGAGATTGAACAATTTCACATTAAGAAGTTATGTCTTACCATAACGATCCATGTGAATTGTTCATCTCGCCTTTGTTCTTACATTCTCCCCCTCCATCCCCCGTCCTACGGTCTGGGAGAACGTTTTTTTGATTAGATTCCTTTTCAGCCTTTTCTAGGTATGGTTGACATATTATTAACATCAATAATGGCATCTTTTGTCCTCTACCTGGCAGTAGGGTTTTTAGACATGTTTCTAGGAGGGATTCTTCTGGTATAGCAAACTAGATCTGAGGGTTAGCACCGGAGGATCATGGGATATTACTGTGCCTCGAGCTTTCTCGAAGATGCGAGCTAGTGATGCGGCCGACGGCTCCGAACCCGTGTGTAAGAACAAAGGCGAGATGAACAATTCACATGGATCGTTATGGTAAGACATAACTTCTTATTAGAGACCCCCCACCACAGTGGGATCTAAATTTAATTTTAACATCCTTGATTCTCCCCCCTTTCGAACCTGCGGCTGCCTGTTCGTTAAAATTTCTTTCTTGGAAGACACTCTTTCTAGTCGCCATTACTTCTTCCAGGAGAGTATCTGAGCTTCATGCTCTCTGCATTCGTCCTCCCTACTTAATCTTCCACAAAGACAGGGTATCTCTAAGGACTAATCCGTCTTTCTTACCAAAAGTGGCATCGCAGACGAACCTAAATCAATCCATTGATCTTCCAGTGTTTTTCCCAAATTATTCTGATAGAGCGGAACAAAAATTACATTGTCTTGATGTTCACCGCCAGCTCAGATATTATCTAGACAAAACTAAACATTTTAGGAAATCTGATCAACTGTTTCTATCCTATGCAGAGAACAGGAAAGGCCTTCCAGTTTCCAAGGTGACTTTATCTAGATGGCTGTCTTCTGTGATTACTTACATTTATCAGCTCAGAGGCAAAGAGTTGATTTCTAAGCCAAAAGCCTATTCTACCAGAGCTCTAGCTACATCGACAGCTTTTCAAGCTAGACTTCCAATAGACACTATTTGTGCAGCAGCCACATGGGCCTCTCCTCATACCTTTGTTTCACATTACAAATTAGACTTGGCCTACAGAGACAGAGCGAATTTTGGTTCCACCGTTCTCAAGAGTCTGTTCCATTGAGCCACCCAGGATAGAGGTGCTAGGGACGCGGTCCCATCCAGCAAGAATGAAGGCGAGATTGACAACTTAACATTAAGAAGTTATGTACCTACCATAACGTTCCATGTTAGTTGTCTTCTCTCGCCTTCTTTCTTGCGTCCCGCCCTCCATCCCCCTAGCCTGGTCAGACCGAGAAGATTATGCCTCTTCTATTAAGAGGTTTTATCCTTTTCCTAGCTAACCAGCTTCTAGTGTCACTAGATTAGATTGATCCCTTTTAGAGGATTATGATGTTTATGATTGTCATTTTTAGTATTGTTACTTTTTCTTCCTCCTCTACAGTTGGAAGAATATATTCCTAATTTCCTTAGCTACCAAACGAGATCTGGGTAGTCTCCGCCTTGCATCATGGGATATAGGGTTGCCTCGAGCTGGTAAAATTAGCTCTCGAGCTTAGCAAGTGCCGAGTCGGAGCCGAGGATCTGCTCCGAACCCATCCAGCAAGAAAGAAGGCGAGAGAAGACAACTAACATGGAACGTTATGGTAGGTACATAACTTCTTATTTGTCTCTTATACTGGGGCTAATAAAGTTTTTTTATTGTGAGATGGTATCAAGAATTGCTTATTTTGTCAATTTTTTATATACAACCTCATTTTTGAAATTTAGTTTTTAAAGTTCTACTGATTCAATAGATTTCCTTGATATTACAGTTAATAGAGACATGATGGGCTGTTTTAAAACTGAATTGTTTAAAAGCCATGTAAAAAGAATTCACTTTTACATAAAACAAGCAATCACCCCAGACATTACCAAGGATGTACTTGGGGGTCATTTGCTTCCATAATGATGATGATGCTTTAAGTAAACTTTCTCAGATTTGAAGGTTGAGTGTCTGAATAGAGGGCATAAAGCATATGAAACTGATGTGTGTATAGGAGAAGTTTGGTCAAAGAGAAATAGTAAAGCCAGAGCCTCTTTTTCTCAGTAGAGCAGGATAGAGTTTGTTTACTGTCAACTAGGAGAGAAGTTAGGTTTTCATTTACTTATTCAAGTGATGTCAATATTATATGTGACATCATTAAGAAAAACTGGTGTATTTTACTTGCTAGTGGTGAGATGAAAGAAGTTTTAAGTGAAGTACCAAAATTTTCCTTCAGAAATAACTGTTAATTGAAGAGACACTTATGTTATAAGAAACAGAATAATACAAATGTATTATCTTTGCAACATAGGGCTACATTTCCATGTTGGAGGTGCCAAGCATGTCAGTATATATTCTGGTTATTGTTATATTCATCCCATTTTAAATTATTGAATAGAATTTGCATTTTCTGCAGACTGTACTAGTAAAAATTTGATTTATTGTGTATATTGTGTCTGTTGTAGTGCCTTTTTGTAAAGGCAAAACTAATAGGAGTTTAAAAGAGAGAATTCTTGAACATATGAATGATATTAGTAATAATAAGCTTAGCAATGCATTGGCCCAACACATTCATGATTTTGTCGATAATCATAGTTTTAGTTTTTTTTTTTTTGTTTTATAAAGGTTTTGTGTACAGATATTAGAGGGGGGGTGAGCCCAGGAATAAGACAGAAGGAACAAGGATAGATTTTAGAATTACGAGCAGATAAATTCCCCTGGTATTAATGGGCATGTATCTTTAAAACCGGCCTTAAAAGCACGACCACTCCCCCATTGACGTAAGCATTCATATGAAAATGTATTTGAAGTTTCCTTCATATACTAGATATTTTTATAATTAGCAAATTGTATTATTTTATTGTTACTTGGTAAGTGTGTTTGAACTACTCAGTTTGTTTTTGCTTGAATTTATATTAACAGTATATACGAGCAAGGTTTGTTGAACATGAATGTGAGTATATTTTTGTCTTATGATGATTTTAGGCTTGTTATTTGAAGTATCTTCTATGTGCATTATGTAATTGCTTAATGAATGAGCTGTTATTAGGCAGCTAGTTACATCATTGTTAGGATAGCTTTCATTGGACTTTAGATGTTTAAATGTACTCAGATTGCTTTGATTAGGTGTGATGCAGTGTTTTTTGTACAGTGAAATCGCTTACCGGTTACTTCTGCCATATTTGTTTTATTCTGATATCTGATTAATGTGTTGTTATACAGCAGTGGTGATTGCAAACTCTGTTTTGGAATATATAATGTTAAGTTGTCTCTCTCGCCTTCATTCTTGCTGGTTGGGTTCGGAGCTGATCCTGGGCTCCGACTTGGCCATCTACTAAAGCTCGAGAGCTATTTACTGGCTCGAGGCCTCCCCATATCCCACAATGCTTGGAGCTAGATACCCAGATCTCGTTTGCCGCTTCAGCTACGAGGTTGCGCTTTTACTGGCTCAGGTCGTATTAATCTTTTTTGTATTATTATTAGCTTCAATTTTACCTGTGTATTTCTCTTTTATATAGAGAGTCTTTCCCTTTTAGTATAATTAGAGTGTGTATCCCCTAGTTTTTCCCACTCAGGAAACTCGTTTTTTGTTAGAGAGTTTCTACCCCCCCCCCCCCCTTGTTTCTTCAATTTAGTGGCTAACACTACCTTTTTGTACCTGATAGGAGTAGTGTTTAGCCTTTCGTAGCTACAGTTATTTAACCTTGTAATATTTGTATATATTTACTAGTGGATATTCTTGTTGTTATTGTTGTTAGTTTAACTAGTGCGTGTGTGTGTTTGTGTTTCTGTGTGCCTTGTTTAAGCACTAGTTTAATATCCTCCCTTTGGTATCCCCTTGCCAGTATGTCCAAGGATACTAAAGTTTCAGGCTTCAAGAAGTGTGACTCGTGCTGTCAGAAGATGTCTCTGACAGACGGTCACACTTCTTGTGTTTATTGCTTGGGTCCCCTACACCTGCAGGACTCCTGCTCGGCCTGTCACGCTTTCAGCCCGAGAGTCCTGCAGGAGCGTAGGAACAAGCTTATTTTAAGAGGCTTACTTAAGCCAGAGGGGTCCCCGGTGAAGCCTCAGTCGGGGAAATCCTTACAGCCCACCATGCCGTCGGCTCCCAGTTCGGAGCCGTCGCCGGGCGGACCATCTGCCTCCTCTTCGGTTCTGACTGGAACCGACATCTCTGGACCTCAATCGGCTCCGACTTTAGTGTCAGAACCGTCTTTGGGCCAAAAATGTTCTAGGTCAACTTCCCTAGAATCGGTTAGTTCGGCTCCGAGGTCACCATTGCTTCAGTCTGAACGAAGCCATAGGTCCCACTCCTCTCGGTCCTCCAGGCTATCCGATCAGGACTTGGAGAGGGTGGTCAGTGGACTCCTTAAATCACAGGCCCTGGCCAAAATGTTAACCAGCCCTTCTCAGCAGACTGTGGCTGTCCCTGTGTCTTCAGCAGTTCCTCCTCCGACTCCCCCTTTGTGTTTGGAGCCGGAGCTGGTTGGGGCTCGAATCTTGGAAGCGGCGGAGCCGATACCACACCTTTCGGCTCCTTCGTCGGCTCCGATCTCTTCATTGGTTCCGTCCTTGGAGGGATCTGGGCGCCGGGACTCCCTCGTCGGCTCCGAGGGGGCGAGTGGCATCAGACCCTTGTCCAACCCTGATGTTCATCGTGTTTCACTGTTGCAGTCATGACAGTAGGGTTCTCCCTTGCCGGCAGGCAGTCCTCGGTCGGCCAGAATCCCAAAGTCTGGGTCCGGCGTCGGCTGCTCAGCCATGCTCCCTGATGTCAGAGTGCCAGGAGTACAAAGCTGACAGCCGACGCCATGTTCTCCAGTCTTTCTTGCCGTGCGGTGATAGCAGTTCGCATTTGCCGGTCGGCTGACTCCTGACAATTTTTTCTAAACGTACTTCAGTCCAAAGACTTTCTTCTTCTACTCAAAGCTAAGTACCCCGTTGGGAAAACATTTTTCTTGCTCCAGTCCGATGTCAGAAAAAGTTAATAATTGTATTTCTTGTGGGAAGCAAATACCTCATAAGGATTTTCATTCTTACTGTATTCCTTGCTTAGGCCCTGACCACGACGTGTCGGTTTTGTGCTAGATTCAATCAACGTACGATTAAACGTAGGTACGATTTTGCATTTCATTACTTCGGTAGGCGTTTTAATTACAAAATGTCATCTGATTCGGTTCCGGCTACCGGAGTTCACAAACGACGCAAGGATAAAGACAGGCCTCCGAGGTCCAAATCGGACGATATTGTACAAGCAGAGCCAGCTTCAGGTTTGGCTGTCGTCAGTGAGGCGCTTTTGCAGCCCCTGTCGTCAGCCATTTCGGAACCGATGGCCGAAACGGACTCCCACGAGGAGCCAACTAGGCCGTTGAATATTTCTGTTGCAGGACCTTCGGACAATGCTCCTTTGGATGGGTCCGGAGCCGAAGGGGTTTTCAGGCCTACTCATCTTCTGATAAAGGCAAAGACAAAGGCAAAGACTCCTTCCAAATCAAAGACTACAGCCCAGGTCTCTTCTGATCCGGCACCCAAGTCTCAGAAACAATTACTTAAGATGGCGGAGGACTTACTTACTATGATTAGGGGTTCACATCCCCCTCCAGATAAAAGGCCAAGGCAGGAAGTGTATTATGACTCCTCTGATCAGGCTTGTGTTTCTTCAGTTTCTTCTTCTTCTGACCAGGAATATTCTTTCCCTCCTTATGAGGATTCTGATGCTGAGGAATCCATTCCTTCAGCTTCTCCCCCTGAGGATTTCTCTTTTGGGGAAACTTTACATGAAATGAGGGAACATGTTCACTGGGAAGGACAGGAGTACTCGGAATCTAAGAAAAAACTTAGGGATTTTCTTCTTCTTCCCCAACATAGACCCCTGGCTATCCTCCCTATTTTGGATATTGTGGATGATGCTTTTTCGGAGGCTAACTTAACTCCTGACTCTTTTCCTCCTGCTCCTGCTAAGCCAGACAGATATTATAGGGTTCCTGATTCCCACCAGTTTTTATACAAGAATCCTACTGCTGATCCTGAAACCATTTCTCAGGGTCCTAAGGGAGTTAAGGCCGCTACTGCTAAAAATCCCTTTCCCACTGAGAAAGATTCCAGATCTTTAGAAAGATGGGGCAAAAAAGTGTACACTTCTGCTACTTTATCTATTAGGGCTTTAAACTGTCAATTTCATATGCTGAAATACCAGCAATTTCTTCTGTCAGTTTTGAAACAAAAGCTAACTTCCATTTCCGCCTGTGCAGATGATAAGGAATTACATGACTTAATGCATGCCACTGAACAAGTTGGGAAGCATGGTTTACACTGTGGATTTGATGCCTTGGAGGCTTCTTGTAGGGCTGCTGCCTCTGGTACAGACATTAGAAGGCATGCTTGGTTAAAGGAACAAAACTTGCCAGATCAAGTAAAAGCTAAGTTATTGGATGCTCCTGTTGAGCATAATGTTTTGTTTGGACCCAAGGCTGAAGAGGTGATTAAGAAGATGGAGGACAAGGCAAAATCCATGCAAATGGTTAAAGATTTCTTGCAAGTACAGCCACCCAGATTTAGTAGGAATTGGCCTACTAAAAATTGGTCCTTTCCCAATTCAGACAGGCCTCAGAGGGGTAGATACAGACGCTCCCGAGGAAGGCCTCAAACGCAAGCCTCTTATAGACCAAGACAATGGGCTGCTTCCACCCCTAGGGGAGGAGAGGACAGGTCGCAAGCTCATAGAAAACAGGCTCAATGACTCCCTCGGTTGGGCTGCAGGAACTTCTTGCCTGGAAGCCCCTCTCGGAGGAAAACTTTCTCTTTTTCACCTAAATTGGACTCATATAACCCAAGACAAGTGGGTTCTGGATGTGGTTTCAAGAGGTTACAAATTCCATTTTCATACCCTACCAAGACCAAGCGGATGGCTGGATCTTCCAAAACATCAATGGTCAGAGGCCTTAAACCAGGTGGAAACACTCTTGGCTATGAAAGCCATAGAACTGGTTCCACTTTCAGAGATAGGATGAGGTTTTTACTCAAGGCTCTTTCTAGTCCCCAGAAAGCAAAATTCATGGAGACCCATTCTGGATCTGTCAGTCTTTAACACTTTTCTCGAAATACCAAAATTCAAGATGCTTACTCTGCAGCAGCTACTTCCAATGCTGACCAAAAATGCATGGATGGTAACTATGGATTTAAAGGAGGCATATTTACACATTCCCATCAGGCAGGAATGCAGAAAATACCTCAGGTTCAAGGCCGGATCGAGGCACTATCAATTCTCTGCACTGCCCTTTGGATTGTCTACTGCGCCCAGGGTCTTCACCAAATGCCTGGCTCCAGTAGTAGCTTATTGCAGACTCAAGGGAATTCAAATTTACCCTTATCTGGACGACTGTCTTATTCAGGCAGACAGCAAGGATGTCTTACTCCAGCATCTAGAATTTGTTCAAAATCTTCTCAAGTTCCTGGGATTCACTGTAAATATAAAAAAGTCAAATGTGATACTCTCACAACAGATAACCTTTCTGGGTAGTCTTCTAAACACAACAACCCAGATGGCATTTCTGACATCTGAAAAACAATTACAGCTGGCTTCAACTTTCAAAACCTTGGCAACTTTAACTCAGCTATCTGCAAGGAAATTCCTGCAGGCTTTGGGTTACATGGCCTCCTGCATCCTTCTCGTACCATATGCAAGACTTCATATGAGGAAAATACAGTGGTACCTAAAAAGTGTATGGTCTCAGCATTGCCACAGTTTAGACATACAGATCACCGTCCTGCCTTGTCTTCAAAAGGAATTCCTTTGGTGGTCCAAGGCATGTACTCTAAACATAGGAAAACCTTTCAGTCTGCCTCCAGCCACTCAGATACTAACCACGGACGCTTCAGATTATGCATGGGGAGCCCATTTTCAGGGCAACAGTCTGCAGGGCCTTTGGACAAAGGATCAGAAGCACCTGCATATCAATTTAAAGGAAATGTTAGCCATTCAGAACACTCTATGGGCTTTCAGGAATCTTCTACAACCAGGACAGCTACTGATACGGACAGACACCACCACAGTTATGTGGTACATAAACAAGCAAAGGGGATCTCATTCCTATCCCCTTTGCAGACTAGCCATGAATCTATGGAACACAGCTCTAGCTTGCAAACTGGACCTTCAAGCTCAGTTTCTACCAGGGAAGCAAAACTTCTTGTCACACAGTCTGAGCAGAAACCTGTCGGACCCACACGAATGGATGCTGGATACCGAAATATTCAGGATGATTACTGCAGTCTGGGGATGTCCTCACATAGACCTTTTTGCATCCCACCTCAATCATCAACTACAGATTTTTTGCACCAGGACATTCCACGAACTAGCTTGGAAAGTGGATGCACTATCATTCAGCTGGAGAAACCTCTCTGGGTATGCCTTCCCGCCTCTACCTCGTCTTCCACGGGTGTTATTAAAGATCAAACAGGACAAGCCCAAGATGATAATTTTGCTGGCCCCAAATTGGCCTCGACAGTTTTGGTACCCAACACTGAAAAACCTTTGTCTGGAGCCCCCTTGGGTATTACCACAGATTCCGAACCTTCTGTCCCAACACCAGGGTCAGGTTCTACACTACCATGTCCAATCTCTCAGCCTGGAGGCCTGGTTAATCCAGGGTCTTTGATTCATTCTCTTCTACCCAAGCAGGTTATGGATGTCATTTTAGAAGCCAGACGTCCTAGCACTAGAAAATCTTATGCAGGAAAATGGAAAAGATTTTGCTCCTGGATGCAGGCTCAGGATTCAGATCCTCTTATTCCTAACATTCCTCTGATTTTACTTTACCTGACGGACCTCTTACATAAGGGTCTCTCTTTCTCTTCCGTAAAGATCCATGCCTCTGCTATTTCTGCTCATTATAATACAGACCCCCCCAATCTTTTCTCATCAACTCATGAGACAGTTTCTCAGAGGAGCTAAGAACTTAAGGCCCCCTAGATCTCCACCCATTCCTGCTTGGGATCTCAACTATGTTTTGGAAAAACTCACCTTACCTCCTTTTGAGCCTGCTGCCACATCTGACTTCAAGTTTTTATCTTGGAAGACAGCCATCCTGCTAGCTCTGACCTCTGCCAGGAGAGTTTCAGAGTTGCAAGCTCTCATGGCTGTGGAACCTTATATTATTTTTCATCAAGACAGGGTGTCTTTAAGGACTAATCCTACTTTCATGCCTAAGGTGGTTTCCAAAGTGGCTTTAAATCAAACTATTCACTTGCCAACTTTTTTCCCCACTCCTCAAAATAAGGGGGGAAAGGATCTTGCATTCCTTGGATGTACACAGACAACTGCGTTTTTACCTGGACAGAACCAAGGACATTAGGAAATCAGAGCAATTGTTTGTTTCTTATGCTTCAAGTTCCCAAGGTAAAGCCATTTCAAAACAGACCATTTCTAAATGGATTGTCATGGAATCAGATTTTGCTATTCACACCATGGAAAACAAATCCCAGGGAGTATAAGGACTCACTCTACCCGAGCTGCTGCCACTTCAGCTGCTTTCCTCAGGGCAGTTCCTACCAAAGACATTTTGGAAGCTGCTACTTGGAGTTCAGTGCATACCTTTTCCAAGCACTACAATCTCCCTCTCTACTCTAAGTCTAGGGCAGGCTTTGCTTCTGCTGTCTTGCAGGGCCCTTTAGCCGCCCCCTCTACTTTATGACCACCTCCCTTTTATTCTGCTTTGGGATTCAACCCTACAGTCATGACTGCAACAGTGAAACACGATGAACATAGTACAGTTGTGTACACTTACCATAAATGTAGATGTTCGAGTGTCTTCACTGTTGCAGTCTGGGTTACCCTCCTTCCTGTCCCCTCTTATTTTTTTTCTTTTGTGTGGTTCCTTTATTCACCCTTCTTTTGAGGTGTATTTGCAAAGGGTATGAGATCTTACTCATTTTGGAACTCCTGACATCTGGGGCAAGAAAAACTGGAGAACATGGAGTCGGCTGTCAGCTTTGTACTCCTGGCGCTCTGATGTCAGGGAGCATGGCTGAGCAGCCGACGCCGGACCCAGACTTTGGGATTCTGGCTGACCGAGGACTACCTGCCGGCAAGGGAAAACCCTACAGTCATGACTGCAACAGTGAAGACACTTGAACATCTACATTTATGGTAAGTGTACACAACTGTACTTTCTCCCTCTCGGGGCCTTGGCGCAGGTGAGCTCGGCTCCTACATCGGCCTCGGAGCCGTCGCTCTCGGTGCCGGGAGGGCTTCACGTCTCTTCAGAGCAGGGACCCTCTGCTCTGCCTGATGGGGGCGCCTTCGAGGTCATGAGGAGTGTGCTGACTCCTGAGTCGGCCCCTCGATCAGCCCCTTCGGCTCCTCCCCCCATGGTCTCGGTCTCTGCCCACCCTCCTGACCCCAAGCGTGGAGAACAAATGCTCCAGGTCGCCCCATTGGGCGTATCTTCCTCTTCCGAGGCCTCCCCTGATCCTTCAGAGGAGCCCCCTCGAAAGAGAAAATGTAAGAGGAAGCATGTCGACTCCCCCGAGTCAATCACGTCTGATACCAACTTGGAGGATTCGGAAGGGTCCCCAAGATCCCCCTCTGAAGATGTCTCTTTTTCAGACATCCTAGAGATCCTTAAGCAGAGGGGGAACTGGACTGACCTTAACCCTTCCGAGGACGAGTCGGTATACCTGGACGCATTTGGTTCTCGCCCTTCCACCTCCTGGGTGTCTCCACCCTTTCAACCCGCTGATGGAAGTAGTGGCTCGAAGGGCGTGGTCAGCCCCGGACACAGTGGAACCAACTCCCCGCAGGCCCACTAAGTTCATTACAGCCCCACCCAACAAACAATTTTTGACAAAAAGTGTCCCCGTTGATGCCATGGTGGTTGCAGCAGCCATGAAGAAGGAGTTGGCTGACCCTTTGGTGCCTGTCCATCTCCTTAATAAAGAGTCTAGGACAATGGACAGGTACGGGAAGCGGATGTTTTCCTCAGCGACTTTTTCCATGCGGTCGCTGAATTATCTGTGCCACTTCACCTGTCTTCAAAGGGATCTTCTCAAGGAACTGGGTGATACCCTTCAGGATCCATCAGCTGCGGGGGCTCAAGATAAGATTAACTCCCAGCTGGCAAATCTTAACTCAATCGTCAACTCCTCCATGCGGCTCATTTCTTATGCAGCCGATGGGGTGAGTAGGGCCGCAGGTACAGGCGTGGCTTTGAGAAGACATGCCTGGATGCGGTTATGTAACTTTGCTGAACCCTTTAATGCGTCCTTCACCAATACCCCCCTTCAATGGTTCGGCTCTGTTTGGACCACAGGTGAAGGATATCCTTGCCAGGTTTGAGCAGGAAGGCAAGACTCTCTCTGCCGTGGGAGTCCGTTTTTCTACTCCCTCTAGACCATACCCTAAAGGTCAGAAGAGTTGGAAAATGTGGTTTCGGAAACCCCAGGGAGTCGTGCCTGACACACATGGCGAGTTTCCCTCCAGGGGCAGGGGAGGGAACAATAATACACGCCGCCCACGGGGCAGAGGGGGTCCGCAAAATCAGGGTAGCAGAGAATCGTTCTCTAACAAACCATTTCAGCACCCTTGAGGGGCTGCCCGACTGTCCACCTTCGGAGGCAGTCGGGGGAAGATTGTCACTCTATCCAGAAGCCTGGCAACTCCTCACACAAGACAAATGGGTACAGTCTATCATATCCGAGGGTTACAAAATCCCCTTTGTCCACACCCCTGTACAAACAACCAAGTACCTTCCAGATGTTCCACCCTGTCTAAGGGAACAAGCAGTGCCAGAAATTTCAAAACTGCTAGAAAAACGGGCCATCCAGCCGGTCCCAGCAGACCAGCAAGGATCCGGAATTTACTCCAAGTTCTTTTTGGTGCCAAAAAAGACAGGGGACTGGAGACCCATTTTGGATCTCAGCAGGTTAAACAAGTCTGTTCAAAGAACAAAGTTCAGGATGGTCACGCTTCAGTCCATTCTACCCTTTTTGGGTCAGGACAATTGGATGTGCTCCATAGACCTTCAGGATGCGTACTACCATATCAAAATGGCAGGTGCTCCAGAAGGTTTCTCCGCATACGGCTGGGAGCCAGTCACTGTCAATTCAGACCCCTGCCCTTTGGTCTCACCACAGCCCCCAGGGTGTTCACCAAATACATGGCAGTGGTTATGGCTCACCTGAGACGGCGAGGATTCCAGGTGTTTCCATATCTAGATGACTGGCTCCTTACTGCTTCCACCAGGCATCAGCTACTGCGAGCCAGGGATTATACCATCCAGACTTGCTCTGAGTTAGGTATCTCAGTAAATTTCAAAAAGTCTGCATTGTCGCCTTGTCAGTCTATAACCTTTATAGGCGCAAGATTAAATACAAAAGATCTGTCTGCAAGACTTCCTCTAGACAGAGTGTCAGACATTTGCCGACATGTGCAGGTCTTACTACAGTGCAAGAAGATTCAGGCCAGATTTGTACTAAAAACTTTGGGTCTCATGGCAGCAGCAATCATACTAGTTCCCCTGGCTTGTTTTCACATGCGGATTCTTCAGTGGATGCTTTTTACCCAATGGTCTTTTCAACAACTTCCGATGTCTCACAAGATAATAATCACTCAATCGTGCAAAGACCACCTGGCTTGGTGGATGGTCTCCCCTCTGGTACTCCAGGGCAGACCGTTTGTTCTTCCTCCTCCTGTTGCCACGGTGACCACGGATGCCTCCTTGATCGGGTGGGGGGGGGGCATTTTCAGGGCAGGACTGTCCAGGGCACTTGGCAACCTCTAGAGTACCACCTGCACATAAACGTCTTGGAGATGAGAGCGGTGCTTTTAGCGTTGCAAGCTCTTCAGGACTCTCTACCCACCGGGACTATTGCAATTCAGACAGACAATATGTCTGTAGTGTGGTACATCAACAAGCAGGGCGGAACCAAGTCCTATCCCTTATGTTGAGAAGCACTCAGACTCTGGCAGTGGGTGATCTCCTCTCAACGGTTTCTGATGGCAACGCACATCCCTGGGAAGTCCAACGTCATAGCGGACAGGCTAAGCAGAGTTATTCTCATGCCTCACGAGTGGTCTCTCAATCAGTCAGTAGCGGACAAAATCTTCCGCAGATGGGGTCAACCTTGCTGCAACCTTTTCGCAACTCCTCTCAACAGCAAGTGCAACGATTTCTTCACTCTCTTCCCCCTTCGCGGACACTCCCCCCAGAGACGCTGTAGTTCACGATTGGCCCCGGGAGTCTTCTGTATGCATTCCCACCTTTTCCCCTAATTCCCAAACTAATTCAGAAGGCTACCGTATTGGGATCCAGGATGATCCTCATTGCCCCTTACTGGCCTCAACAAATTTGGTTCCCATTCCTGCATCATCACCTGCTGGAGCAGCCTTGGAATCTGGACCCAGTGCCAGACCTCTTGGTCCATCAGTTGGGTGGGCTGCACCAATCCCTTCAGTCTCTCAACCTCACAGCTTGGTTTCTCCACTTCCAACCTTAGCCAGGCTTCCACATATTTCTCAGCTGGTGTGTGAAATCATCCTTTCTTCACACAAATCTACCACCAGGAAGACTTATGCTAGTAAGTGGAAACATTTCTCTTTCTGGGCAGAGGCTAGGAATATAGACCCCTTTACAGCTCCTGTCCATCATGTTCTAGATTTTTTAGCAGAACTCTTTCAAGCTGGTTCCTCGTCTGCCACCATTAGGGTCCAATTAGCTGCTATTGCAAATTTCCGCACTGGCCTGTCAGAAACCAGCATCATGTCCCACAAACTTTGCAAGGCCTTTCTTAAAGGAACTATTTTGCTTAGGCCCCCGGTCAGAGATCCCCCGCCTCCGTGGGACTTAAACTTGATATTAGCTTCCTTGATTCTCCCCCCTTTTGAACCTGCGGCTTCCTGTTCTTTAAAATTGCTGTCCTGGAAGACTCCCTTTTTAGTAGCCATCACCTCAGTTAGGAGAGTTTCGGAACTTCAAGCCCTCTTTATTCGTCCTCCTTACCTTGTGTTTCATAAGGATAGAGTTTCACTCAGGACTAATCCTTCATTTCTGCCTAAGATACCTTCCGAAACAAACCTGAATCAGGCTATTGATCTACCTGTCTTTTTTCCTAACTATTCGAACAAAGCGGAACAAAAGTTACACCAATTGGATGTTCATAGGCAGTTACGTTTTTATTTGGATAGGACTAAGCAAACAAGAAAATCAGACCAACTCTTCCTGTCCTATGCTGAGGGCAAACAGGGCCTGCCAGTTTCTAAAGTAACCTTATCCAGGTGGTTGTCCTCTATTATTACTTTGATGTATCAGCTGAGACATAAAGAACTCCCTACTAAACCTAAAGGTCATTCCACCAGAGCGTTAGCTACTTTGGTAGCATTTCAAGCAAGACTACCAATGGAATCTATTTGTGCTGCAACCACATGGGCCACTCCTCATACTTTCATTTCACATTATAAGTTGGATATGGCCTCTAGGAGTAGAGCTGATTTTGGTTCCACTGTGCTCAAGAGTCTGTTCCGATGAGCCACCCAGGACTAAGGTGCTAGGGACGTTGTCCCATCCAGCAGGAATGAAGGCGAGAGAGACAACTTAACATTAAGAAGTTATGTACCTACCATAACGTTCCATGTTAGTTGTCTTCTTCTCACCTTCTTTCTTGCATCCCACCCTCCATCCCCCTAGCCTGGACAGACCGAGAAGAGTCCCTTTTTGAGGCCTTCTTCCTCTGGCTGAGTCTTATCTTGGTTACGTCCTCCTCTGTTTTAGTGCTGTAGGTAAACCTTGTAGTTTGGACAGGTGTCCTTGAATTTTTCTGTGGTGTTAGCTCTGCCAAATGAGATCTGGGTATCTAGCACCAAGCATTGTGGGATATGGGGAGGCCTCGAGCCAGTAAATAGCTCTCGAGCTTTAGTAGATGGCCGAGTTGGAGCTGAGGATCGGCTCCAAACCCAACCAGCTCAACCAGCAAGAAGGAAGGCGAGAAGAAGACAACTAACATGGAACGTTATGGTAGGTACATAACTTCTTATTTTTTGTGATTGCTGCAATCTTTATTCAACAGTTTGACCGTTTTGCCCTTCATAGTGGGAGCTGGACCAGCAGGAGTGGGGTCAGTATCCATGCTATGACCGATGAGGAGGATTCAGATTCGGCAGACTTCAGTGAAATGAGTCAATTGGAAGATCAGTTGTGAAACTGTATTCACTAGCAGCACACTTAAGCTTACACTCACACACACAGTCTCCCGAACACAATAATGCATAAGCAGCACACTAAATTCCTGTTAGAGACCACTTCTCACGAAGTTCATTCTAACAGGAAAAAAATGTCTATCAAGATGTCACACAGTGAACACAAGCACTAAAATACCCTGCAGTTCCTGCCCAAATAAAACACTTCATTACCCTAAATTTTTTATCATTAAAGTTTACGCAAGCAGTACATTTTCTTTCTAAAACAGCAGAAGCTAAAATAGCAGTCCCTGACAAGAAACTTCCAATATTAGAAAGATATTGTGTTTCTTAAAGGGGTAATAGTCCAAAAAATGTAGTAAAATAAACAGCAATTTTTTTTCTTTAAAACTCAATATTTTGTGTGGAAGGGGTCCCCACTGGATACCGCTCCTGTGAAGTCTCTGAGCTGCCACATCACGAGGCATTAAGAATCTTTCCTCTGACTGCTGATTTTCCTTCCACAGGGCTAACCAATCAGCAGTCAGAATGAAGGTGTAGGAGAGAGCCAAAGCTTTGGTAAGTTGTCTAGTTGTGCCATGGGCAAGACACAACACATATAGCATAAATGGACTGCAGTAGTGGGAATGATGAACATCTAATTGTGACCCTCTTTTTACTCAGTCTGGTGAGTGGTGTATGTGCATGTCACACTATGGAGTCACCTGTTTCTAGGATGGTGAACTGTGTGGAGCATTACTTTATAGGCTTTTGATTTGAGACAATGTGAGTCTTAGATGCAGATTTCATGGCAGGTACTGCCTGAGTTGAGTGTATCTGAGGTGGTTGAGGATACTTGCTTCTTAGGTTACAGTTAGGTAACCTGTGTGGCTTAGTAGGTTTATTTTAAGAGCCTCAGTATATGTATGTCTATGTGTTTGGTCTGTATTGTCTGTGATAGGTATAGTGTCGTGTTGTGTGTTACTGAGAACCTGTTTGGGTTTTTATTGGCTTTATGTGAGAGCTTTGCCTCCAATAACATTGTATAACTACATCTCTCACATACTGTAAATTTAAGAAATAGGTCAGTAAACGTAAGACAATTGCCTCATTGTCTCAGGATTGCCATTTCAACCAAGCAGGTTACAGAAGCATTTGGAAAGTGCATATCAATTGATCCTGGTGCTTAATAATGTGGGCTGAAGCAGAGTAATGCCTATGAGGTTTGGAGCTGATTACTAGAAATTTTATCTGTCTGGTAGTGAAGATGGTGATGGTCTCAACACAGCTGCACACAGGTAGGAATCAGTGATGCTTTGCTCCTTCTCTCAAGTCCCAAGCTGCGTCTGTAGAAAAGTAGTATTAACTCAGATATTGATGTGCCCAGTACACTTGCTATAACCTTCTGTTGGTGGATACCAAGGGTAGAGCACATACAGCTGAAAACCATAGGAAGCCAAGCTGCACAAAGTCCTGAAGAAGTTTTCTACAAAACTGCAACAGACTGTTCATGCCAATCAGAGACCAGCAGGAATCAGTGACCCTCTGCTCCTGCTCCTTCTGTTACCAGGAACAAAGCAGTACATTAGTCTCAAACTGTCTCATAATAATCAATTTTCAGGTATTCCCATCACTGATAATAGCTAGAAAGTCATGACCCTGTGCTCCTGCTCTCACCAAGAGCAACCCAGTAGCAGTAATCCCAAGCCGATTCCTGAGATGCTTCTCTAGTGATTAGTACTGTAGTCCCCAATGTTACAGATTTTAAAAGATGGAAAAAAGGATTAAGTCTCTGAATACTCCAGTACCTGGTTTTTGGTAGTAGGAAGATCATCAGGCTGTTGGTTCTTTTTTTCTTATTGCTTTGTGTGCATTAGTAGTCCAGTACCGAAACCACACTTTAACATATGGGAATACATATGTGAGATGTTAAACCGAGGGCCCATCTTGACTGGTGGTGGTTCAGGTAGATATTCAGGATCCGTTGGCACTTATTAAAAGAGAAATAAGGGAATTTACATTTTTCTTGGTCAGCATAAATACCACATAAGCTTTTCTGTGAGGAAATGGCAGTATCCCTAGTGGGAGATAACTGAAGTAAAATTAAAGTAGCAAACAAGGAGGAGGAAATGAGGTACCGTAAATGTGGCACTGCTAATACACATAGCTATATACTGCTTTCATGTGAGGAGGACAAAGGATAAATAAAAGATGTGAGGAGGTAAAAAGATGGAAATAACATTGGAAGATGTATTTAGAACATCGGTATAGGCATGATTTTAGTATGTAAGATTTTGAGTGAAACATTTTGACTGCAGCTGCACCACAAAAGAAGGATTTGTTTAAATGCCCCACAGGGAACAGGCCTTAGACGCATCTTGTGGGTAAGGTGCTCTCAGGTCTGGAAGTGAGCTGTTTCTGAATGTGTTCATTAAACAGTGCCATTCTGGTTAGACATAGAGCTGAGTCACTCAAATGTGAGACTTGTGGATTACATGAAGACATACTGGAAAATTGAGAACTGCCTTAAATATATTTAGTGTGAAATAGCAAAACTGGTTGCATCAAATTTGCCATCAGAGAAACAAGCAACCATTGCATGAAGCACTGATATCAAAAAGCAAAAAGTGTTTTTTTCTCAGTTGAGGTGGCATCAAGGGTTAGGGGGAAAGGGTGAATAGTTTAGGAAATTAAGGGATATCCAGAAGGAAGAATGCAATTATTTTAGATAAAGCAGAAGGAAATAGGAAAAGTCATTTAGAAAGGCAGAGGCCAGACCTAAAGCTGCAATAGTCAGTTCAGGCCCAAAGTGAGAACTTAAGGCCATTTGTGTAGGCACACAGATGAATTACCAAAGAAATAAGAAAAGATGGTGAAGCTTAACAAAGCACATTCGAGATGGCATAACAAGGCAGTGAAAAATACTGTTGCTCATTAATTCAGAAAGGAAGGGAAGGGACATTTACCACATTCAAATGGAAGAAGTGCTGACGATATGCAGATTGTTCAGGAGTCCTTTCACAGATGACAGTCCTGCATAAACTCAAAAAAATAAAGGTGACAGGGACATTAAATAATGACAAAAATTCACATTTAAAATTTCAGGGAGCTCTGGGGGAGACAGACAACATCATTAACTAAATATTTTAAATCAGTTCATGTGAGAGGAAGGTTTCTGAAGACTGGGCGAAGGTGGATGCAGGTCCTATTCACAAGAGTGCAGATATGACTAGGGCTAGACAGTTTAATTTCAGTCATCAAGACATTAATGGAATTATTGCTGAAGGAACTAAAAAGTGATGATCAAGTGATCACATGTCCCAAAGCTATGTGGATTCACAGAAGGCCACGTTAATTGAATATCATAGGATCATAGGATCATAGGATATAACATGTTTTGTTGAAGGTGTAACCAGGTTGTTAAATCAGAAAGAGCCTGTGGATGTGGCTGACTTTGAGTTTAGCAAGGCATTTCCCATGATATCTGTCACTGACTAGATGATTAGTGAACAAATTAGGAAAACTTGAAGTAGGTTCTAATCTTGTTAAATATTGACTTGGCTGTGGGAAAAGGGAATATCTTAGTAAATGGAGTCCACTAAAATGAAAGGATGGTGGCAAGGTAATACCTGTGGGCTCATATTCAGGGCAGCCCTTTTCAATTTCTTTTTATAGTAAACATTTCAGAAATACAGGAAGGAAATGTTTGCCATTTCATTGATGAGACAATGTTATTCATTAAGGTTGTTGAACATGAAGCAGTAAAAAGAATGATGAGAGACTTTACATTGATGTAGGAATGGATTGAAACATCATGGCTTAACCTGAACACACAATTTATTCAGGTAAGTGAACACTCATGAAACTAGTACACAACTGGAGAGGAGCTCATAGCAACAGCAGAAAAGCAAAGGGTCAACAGATAGTTAAGCTAGAAGACCTAAAGGTAAGCAAGGAATGTTTATTGAATTCTGGAATGCAGAAGAAGAAGAAACACTATCCATAAAACATAAGATAATTTGTCTTGTGCCATTGATAAGAACTCATCTGGAGTATTATTTGCACTTCTTGAGACATCATAAATGAACGGGACAAGAAAGAAGCATTTCAGAGGATGTCAAGAAAAATAAGTAAAGTCTTTTAAAAGACATTACTGTAAATCAGCTTGTATAGTTGTAAAGAAACAACAAAAAATACAGAGGACATGAAGTAGGTACCTGAGTGGTACTGGAAGGAGTCAAATGGGTTATACCATCTTTCAAAAAATAAATAGTAGGGCATAATTTAAAGCCAAACAGCTGATATCTGTTGGGCAATACATGAAAGCATTATATCACTGAAAGGGTGATGGATGACTGGAAAAGCCTAGCTGAACAAGAAATATAATAAAAAAGACAGTAGCAAATTTCAGGAATGCATAAGATTAGCCTAAGGAAATTGATCTGAGAGATTAGATAAAAAGGTAAGCTGTTGGCTAAGTAGGAAGTCAGTCTCATCAAAGAAGTGGGATAATGGAAAAGCCTGTTGGCTGATGTCATACTTGGCTTTGATTTGAATCTATGTTTCTGTGCAATGTGCCATTAACTTAATAAAAAAGCAGGAGCATGATACTGGCGTTGCTATATTTGTATCTTGTCCTGTTTAATTTAGTTGTCTGATACTATGACCATTTGCTGATTGCTGTCTATATATGTTTAGTCATAACTGGTGAAAGGCACCTGAACATTTCTGTCTCAGACCTATGAAACTGGGAATTGCAACCTATCATATCCAGTGGGGGAACATACCTTTGTTCACACGCCATAGTTGTAAAACTGATAGGTGTGGTTAAAATGAAAATCTGAAAGTGCAGGTGCAACAAATGTAGACTTGTCTATTGCTAAAAAATGCACTTTGAATTGTTGTGAACTCCAAGTTTTCCACAATAAAAGGAATATTTTATTTCTCCATCATGTACTTATCCTTGGGGTTCATTCACCAGGAACATTGCAGGTGGTGGTTTATCTCTTCCTTGAATGTGGTAGATAGCAAGCTTAGAGATATGCATCTACTGTGTATCATAAAATGCATACATTAATTTCATTCACACAGTGCACACTGCAGCATTTGGAAATTTTGCTATTCATAATGTTTAAAGTCACATTTTTGTGATTAGATGTTCTATTTTTTTATACGTTTAAGGTTAATACATGGTATATTTTGGCCAATCTCTTTTTTAGAAAGGAGTACTGTTTAGGCGCTTCCATCTTGAAGCGAGAGGCCGAAGTTACAATGGAGCAAAAGAAGCAAGTGTACATATTAGCCCACGTTTTTGTTCGGTTTGTTGGGGATATTGATTGATCACTGAGTATACAAAGTCTTCTTTTCTCCCATGCTATACTGATGATCTGTTAAAAGCAACGTTATTTGTATTACTGACATAACTCTCAGAGTATGTTTGCTGACAATGTATGTGATAGTAAGTTGTCTTTGAACTTGGTTGCTGGGTGATAGCAATTTTTGCAAATGTTCTAGGCCCATAGCTCTACAAAAGTGGATATTGTGGTATCATACCCCCTAGTGACTGCTGTGGAGCTTTTTGAGCTGTAATTGTGGGGTATTCTGAGAAAGAGGATTCATGCTGTCTCAAGTGAAGGGGGTCTATGTCCTCCATTTCTCTAAAAATGGAGGACCAGTGGCAGGAAGTTAGGGATATTGGTCTCCCATGTGGGAGGGGAGGCAGTCAGTATTTGAGAAAAAGCATACCTTACTGAAAAGAGAGAGGATGGGCTCTTGGAGATCAGGGCCTGAGTTTGAGATGTGCAGAGACTCGAGCATATATGATAATTATACAGGCTGAGAAGAGACAAGACAACAAACCAAGTTTTGTTATGATCCAAGTTGTCACAAGGAGTCTGAGCCGAATATATGAACATTTATTATGTGTGACACTACCATGACCTTAAAATGTTGATGTAGAAATCTAAATGTTTTATTTTTAACTATAGAAATAAAGCTTATTGTTTCATTTTATGCTGTCATTTAAGTGCATCCCAAAGACATGCTGTAGGTGGATTGGACACTCTAAATTGGCCCTAGGCATGACTGAGTGCATGCATGTGTGTGCCTTCTGTGGAAGGTTGGGCGCCAGACTGGCAACTTGACACCGTAAAACTCCACTGCGAATCATGAGCAGACAGGTGATCTGCTGTGGCAACCCCTAACCGGAAAAAGCCGAAAGAAGAAGAAGACTCAAACTTTTTCCTTATGGTGGAAAAATGAGCAGGAAAAGTTAGGGCTTAGTAAGTTTTAATACGGAGAATGAAATTAAGCATGTGTTTTCATTATGTTAATACTTACTGAAATATGACACTGGTGTTTTTTGTGAGCAAAATATAATCCGAAAATTTGCCCAGTTGCATGTGCTTTCATGTTTGCCTCTAGTGCTAATGGCTTATGAGTTCAGTTTTCCCAGTTGCATAAAGAAGGAATTGATGACTAAGCCTTTTGGAATTTGTTTCTTCAGTACCTTCACAGAAGAGAAATTAACATCTGAAGTTCTGGACTGTTCATTACTGTTAGTTAATATTACAACATTTAAGCATATTTTCTTTTTTCAGAAATAACAAGGAGGTGAAGTTGGTCCTCTACCTTAGTGCTAGGGACAGCTATTTCTTTGTAACTCTGTTATGTTTAAGTAAAAGAGACATTATATTTTTTCAAAACAGGCACTTAATGCAAAATATTAGATCTGAAGTAGGCAGACTTCATTCGTCTGCAACCTGTGGGTATCGGATCCGACCTCGGATCCGAGCCGGCAATTCAAAAGCTTAGGCTCCGAGCTCCTAGCTCCTCCCTCTTACCCATAACCCCTTGCCAAGCCCTGACTGACCTCAGATTTCGTTTGCCGCTTTTCAAGAAGCAACGGAATTTTCGAGCTCCTGGCGTTGGTTGAGATAAGAGTAGATTTTTTGACAGAAAAAGTTTTCAATTTCTCTGTTTTTGTTATTAATCTAGTTAGTGTTGTGTGTGGTTAAGGCTTACCTCCCTCTTTAGTTAATTTTTCTCGGGTTTTCGTAGTTTGTGTGTGTGTGTATTTAGGCCTTAGTGATGTCAGAAGCCCCTAAGGCTGTTTTCTCGAAATGTACCGAGTGTGGCCATAAGCTGTCCCCAGCAGATGGCCACACTCGGTGCGTTATCTTGGGGTTGAACACCTGTCTTCTGGTTGTACCATTTGTGCAGGGTTCAACCCCCGGGCTTTAAGGGAACGGAGGTCGAAGTTGGTGCTGGCGGGTCTTTTACCCCCAGATACTGCTTCGGCCTCTGCCCCTTCCATTCAGCAACCTGTTGCTGTGAGTTCTCCCCTCCGGCTGGGACTCAACCTCCCTTAAAGTTGCGGAGGAAGGATTCTTCTAGGGAAAGACAGAAGGAGAGGCACAGGAGAAGCACCACAAGAGGAGAGCGAAACTTCTAGTTCGGCTCCTCCATCTAAGCGGGCCTCCCTGTGCCTTCTAGCCTTCCTCCTCCTCGGCTCCACTCCCCTCGGTTCTCTCCGGGACCCGAGGAGGAGGAGGCTAGCCCTTCCAGGAGGTCACCGAGGCGGCTCTCTAGGTCCGCTTTGGTGGCCTCCTCTAGATCGACTTTTCAATGAGCGAAGCTGATATGGACGGATGATGAGGAAATTCATCCAGGCCCAAATGCAAATGGGAGTGCTCCTAGCCCCATCCGGGAGGGCTTGACCCCTTTTCGCCCCTTAGCTCCTTCTCCGACCCATACCACGGGTTCGGAGCTATCGGCGCCGTGCAGATTTGGATCCGGGGGTGGGTCGGATCCGATAGGTCGGCGCACCTCGGATCCGTCCCATCCCTTGAGTGCTTGGTGCCGGACCCGACCTCTCGGAGCCGAGGCGGGAGCCTCGGATCCGTGGGAGCTGGTGTGTCTTCGGTTCCGTCCTGGTCGGGGCACACTGGTCTCGGATCCGGCGGTTTGGCTCCGACTCCGATCCGTACGTCGGATCCGAGTGGGGGTCGGCTCTCGGGGCTTAGAGAAGCTGGCTCCCCCTCGGCTTTCAACGTTATGGAAAGGGCACTGTCGAGGACATCCGGACCCCCGGTCCCTGCCACGGCTCCATCCCGCACTCCATTGCAGTTGGGCCAGGCCCCCACCAGCCGGTCCCAGGGACAGCCCGCCTCGTTGTCCCAAGTGGTTCCCTTGGAACATCCGACTGCTGAAGAGTACTCCTCGGACAGCCCCCCCGATGAAGTACCTCGGAAGCGTAAGTGCAAGAGGAGGCACATGGACTCCCGAGTCCGTCACTGAAGACACGGACTTGGATGAAGGGAAGGCTCCCTAGGTCACCCCTGAGGGCGTCTCATTTGGAGACATCATGGAGATGTTAAGGATCGGGGTGGTCTGCCCCAAGGCTTCTTGGACGAGTCTGTGTTCTTGGAGGCATTCGAGGCGGGCCCTTCTACCTCTTGGGTGTCCCCTCCTGCTGACCCCCTGGTGGATCTTATATCCATCAGGGCGTGGAAGGATCCGGACACCATTGAGCCTATCCTAAGCGCCCGGACCGCATTCTTTCTCCTCCATCAGACCGCACCCACTGGAGTAAGGGTCCCCCAGTAGATGCCATGATGATGGCTGCAGCCACGAAGAGGGAATTGGCCCAGGAGAGTCCCTCCGTCCATCCTCCGGGCAAGGAGTCCCGTTCGATGGATCGCATTGGGAAGCGAGTTTTTAGTTCAGCGACCTTCTCCTTGAGAGCGCTGAACTACATGGCACATGTCATTAGGATGCAGCGGGATCTGATTAAAGAATACGCTGCATCCCCCCCCGAGTCCATCTCGAGTGAGGATAAACAGGTTTACTCCACCCGAATGGCCACCCCCAGATCAGTATCCAACACATCTATCGGCTGCTGTCTCATGCTACTGAGGGAGCCGCTAGAGCCAGCGGAGCAGGCCTAGTCATGAGGCGA
This sequence comes from Protopterus annectens, assembly GCF_019279795.1. NCBI lineage: Eukaryota > Metazoa > Chordata > Ceratodontiformes > Protopteridae > Protopterus > Protopterus annectens. The sequence goes on from NC_056734.1 coordinate 755,981,543, forward strand.
CAGGCCTGGCTCCGCCATTGTGATTTTGCAGAGCCCTTCAAGGCGACCTTCGCGAATGCCCCTTCGATGGTTCTGCCTTGTTTGGCAAGACTGTTCGCGAGACATTAGTCCAGAGCGAAAGGGCGGAAGACGCTGTCTGCCGTCAGTCCGCTTCTCAGCTCCCCAGAGGTCCTTCTCTAAGAACCAAAAGGGACAGAAGAAGATGTGGTTCCGAAGTCGCAGCAGTCCCAACCTGCTCCGGATAACCAGTCCTTCCGTGGCAGAGGAGGACGGGAGGTCGTCGTGCCAGAGGCAGGGGCTCCTGGCAACTTTGGGTCCAGAGAACCCTTCTCTGAGAGACCCACGCAGCAGCCCTGAAGGGTTGCCCGGCTGTCCATCTCTGGAGGCAGTCGGGCGGTTCGATGCACCTGACTTCTTGGGAGTCCATAACAAAAGACAGTTGGGTGCTTGAGTTATATCCAGAGGATATTCAATACCCTATTCAAGATTCCCAAATCTGCAGCCTCCCAGATGTTCCACCCGACCAAAGGGCGGCAGCTATCGAAATCGAGCAGCTGCTAGGAAAAAGAGCCATCCAGCGTCCCCAGATCAAGCCGGATTAGGGTTTTACTCCAGGTTCTTTTGGTGCCAAAGAAGGCGGGGACTTAAGACCAATCTTAGACCTTTCCCAGTTGAACCTGTCAGTAACCAAGCAAAGTTCGGATGGTCACCCTGCAATCTATACTCCCCTCTTGAGGGAGAACGACTGGATGTGTTCCATAGACCTCAAGGATGCGTACTACCACATTCGGATGGACAGACGATCCAGGAGGTTTCTTCGCTTCCGGCTGGGAGCCAGTCATTATCAGTTCAGGGTCCTCCCCTTTGGTCTCACCTCAGCCCCCAGGGTGTTTACCAAGGTGCTAGCAGTGGTAGCGGCCCACCTGAGGCTCCAGGGATTACAGGTCTTTCCGTACCTGGACGACTGGCTCCTGACGGCATCATCAAGGCATCTTCTGTGCTCAGCCAGGGATTACTTTCTTCAACTGGCACCAAGGCTGGGCATCACGATCAACTGGGAGAAATCCTTTCTGAATCCAACTCAAATTATAGATTTCATAGGAGGAAGACTAGACACCAGATCAATGCGAGCCTTCCTCACCCCAGACCGTATCGCCAGCCTGAAGTGTCATGTGACAGCGATCCTGCAACCATCTCCAACTGCAGCTTCGGTCCTGAGGGCCCTAGGTTCTATGGCGGCAGCTATCCCGCTTCTAATTCATGCCCGTTTCGCATGCGGGTTCTTCAATGGACCCTTCAAGTTCAGTGGTCTCCTCTTTGTTCGTCTCTAAACGCTCCGATTGCGGTCAGCAGAGCGTGCAGGGACTCCCTTCTGTGGTGGCTTCTTTCTCCCGGCCCTGGCGGGAGACCTTTTGCTGCATTTCCCGAGCCACAGTGACCACGGACGCTTCTTGCCTCGGGTGGGGGCATTCTGCGGGAAAGATTGTCCAAGGCACGTGGAATCCCACAGAGACGTCATTGCATATAAATGTCCTGGAAATGAGGCTGGTGCTCCTAGCGTTGCAAGCACTTCACCACGTTCTTCCTTCAGGGACTATTGCGATTCAGACAGACAACATGTCGGTAGTCTGGTATATCAACAAGCAGGGAGGAACCAGGTCTTACCCCCTTTGTCGAGAGGCCATGAGAGTCTGGGAATGGGCAATTTCCACCAAACGCTTTCTGGTAACAACGCACATTCCGGGAAGTCCAACATCCTTGCGGACAAGCTCAGTCGCACCATCCTTTCTCCACACGAGTGGTCCCTCAATCTTCAAGTAGCGAAGAAGATTTTTGCCGTTTGGGGGCAACCCTGTTGCGATCTTTTTGCTTCTCCCTCAAACGCCAAATGCGACAATTTCTTCGCTCTGTTTCCCCCACCAGGAGTTCGAGGATGCTCTGGTGCAAACTTGGCCTCCCGGTCTCCTTTATGCCTACCCTCCACTTCCTCTGATGCAGAGGCTTCTGCAGAAAGCCAACAGTTTGGGGGGCAGAATGATTCTCATTGCCCCATTCTGGCCTCGACAACCTTGGTTCCCCTTTGTATGGTCTCACAAAATCAATCCACCATGGATTCTGGATCCAATTTCGGATCTCATCTCTCACCCTATGGGAATGCCAGTTCCCAATCTGCGGACCCTGAAGTTGACAGCTTGGCTGCTCCAATTCCAACCTTAATTAGGACTCGGTATCTCTTCACGGTCAAGGCCATTTTGGTGGCTGCTCATAAACCTTCCACCAGACAGGTTTATCGGAGTAAATGGAAGAGGTTCTCTATATGGGCAGGACAGAGAACTGTGGATCCTTTTTCAGCACATATGTCTGCGGTGCTGGATTTTCTAACAGACCTCTTTCATCAAGGGGCTAGTTCTTCCACGATTAAGGTACAATTGGCGGCTATCTCGCATTATCACATTGGTCATGACACAGCTCCCCTTATGACGGCGAAATTATGCAAAACTTTTCTCAAAGGAGTTTTTTTGTTAAGGCCTCCAGTCAAGGAGGTCGTACCGCCTTGGGACTTGTCTTTAGTCCTGCAGGCCCTTACTGCTCCTCCCTTCGAGCCTGCAGCTTCTGCTGATTTAAAATACCTTTCCTGGAAGACTGCCTTTCTGGTAGCTATCACTTCAGCCAGAAGAGTGTCTGAGCTTCAGGCTCTATGTGTCAAACCGCCTTATCTTTCTTTCTTCCCTGATAGGGTGTGCCTCAGGACCAATCCATCTTTTCTTCCGAAGGTCTCTTCTGAATCCAATATTAACCAGTCAATCAATTTGCCTGTGTTTTTTCCCAAGTATTCAAACAAAGGAGAATACAAATTGCATTCCTTGGATGTTCATAGACAATTACGTTTTTATATTAACAGGACAGCTGGCCACAGGAAATCAGATCAGCTGTTCGTCTCCTTTGCTAAATTTGCTCTGGGTAAAGCAGTATCTAAAGTCACTCTATCTAAATGGATTGCTAATTGCATTCTGCAGGCATATGACACTTCAGGCAGAGGGTTACGGCTCATTCTACTAGGGCAGTTTCTACGTCAGCCGCCTTTAAGTCCCGTGTTTCGTTGGATGATATCTGCGCGGCAGCTACTTGGGCCTCGCCTCATACTTTTATTTCTCATTACAAGGTGGATGTTGTTTCTAGAGGAAGAGCATCCTTTGGCTCAGCGGTGCTCCGGAACATCCTTCCATGACGGCCGCCCAAGATTCAGGTAGCTAGGGACTCTGTCCCACAGGTTGCAGACGAATGAAGTATGCCTACTTCAGATTTAGAAGTTATGTACTCACCATAACGTTCCATCTGAGTAGGTGACTTCATTCGGATGCAACCATCCCCCCCTCCATCCCCCTGACCTTTATAGAGCGAGTATTTATGCTGTTTTAGTGTACTGTGGTCAGTATTTTGAGGCAAACTCAATCTGAGGTCAGTCAGGGCTTGGCAAGGGGTTATGGGTAAGAGGGAGGAGCTAGGAGCTCGGAGCCTAAGCTTTTGAATTGCCGGCTCGGATCCGAGGTCGGATCCGATACCCACAGGTTGCATCCGAATGAAGTCACCTACTCAGATGGAACGTTATGGTGAGTACATAACTTCTAATTACTACAACTGCACATTCTTTATTGTTAATGTATCTGCACATTATTTCAAAAAGAAGAGGAATGGCTATCTTATAATTGCAAAATTATTGGATACAATTGTTGCTAATACAGGGATGTTCTTAATAGCTGTTGTTGAATACCAAAAGAAACTATTACTTTAGTAAATTTTTATTGGATATTGCTTATTGGAGCAGAAGTAGTAATAGAACATTTAGTCGTTTTGTTAAAATGAGATGGAGTTTAATAGTGACAGGTGATTTTAACTGCACGGTTGGTGAAAATGATAAAACTGCTAAAATTAATCGTAGAATTGCAGCCTCAGCTGAAGTATTGGAGAACTGAATAGATAGCATCAGTAATAAATATATAATCATTGTGGCTGTGATAAATGTTTGTTTATTTTTTTCCAATACTTTTATGACTTTAGAATGCAATAGGATATGAGTATTGTTTGATCTTAAAAAAAAAAAAAAAAAAAAAAAAGAGTGATTCAGTAGGTATTATTCTTTGCACATTGTCTGGTCATAATGACAATGAATGTGAAGAAGTTTATAGTATACTCTAGAATACCAGGTTGTATGTCTAAATAAAATGATTTCAAAAATACCTCAACAAAGAAATTGATAAATGTAAGATGTTTAAAAATAATAGTGAAGCAAGTGATTCTTTATTTATTGACGTTTGATTACTTGGAAAGTATGACTAGATAGAAATCTGTTTTCAGCAGAAGACTGTGGAGAAAAGCTGCAAAGTATTACAAGACATTTTAAGAATTGTACAATCTTTAAAAATAATAAAAAAAAACCTACAGTTTAAAAAAGTATAGCAATTTAGACAGAATAGTCTGAAAACATTTGATGTTATGTTGTCCTATCTCGCCATAATTCTTGCTGTTTGGGTTCATAACCGAGCATTAGTTCTGACTTGGCCTAATACAAAAGCTCGAGAGATTCCACTGGCTCGAGGCTGACCCCTATCCCATAATGCACTGGGTAAGATACCCAGATCTCATTTGCTGCTCAAGTGACCGGATGTCATTTGGTTGACTTGTTGACTGAGTAGACTTTAATTACATATTTTTCAACAGTTCTTTGAGATTTTCTATCTCTAATTGTGCGATAGACTTGACTAAAACCCCTTTTACTGTTTAGTGCGTTGTTTTCCCTATTGTTTCTGTGAGAGATCCGTTTTAGTTAGAGGGCTCTCGGTGGCCTGTTTAACTTAGAGGGCCGCTCCCTTTCCCCGTGCCTTTACCTTCCCTTGGAGATTCCGTTTAACTTAGAGGATTCTCCACCACTGGATTGTATTTTTGTGTTTGTTATAGCTATAAGTAAAATGTTAAATTAATGGTTCAAATCTGTCCTCTGGCGGTTTTTACAGCTTTCTGGAGAAAGCTATATTGTGTGCTGTTTGAATTTTCTTGTGTGGTGTTATAGTAGTTTAGTAGACTCCTTTTTTCTCTAGAGCAGCTTTATATTTAAAAGTTTTATATTTAAAAAATGTGTCATATTACTTCTACTTCTGAGTGCTGTTGCAGTAGAATAGTTTCTTCCTTCTTGTGATTGGTTGTTATTGACAATGTCAAAAGAAAAGGAAAAAGAACATAGGCAGTCTGGTTTTAAGAAGTGCGATCAATGCACTCAAAAGATGTCTATCACGAATGGGCACACTAGTTGTGTATATTGTCTGGGTGCCATCCACTTACAAGACCCTTGCACGATTTGCCATGGTTTCAGCAGCAGGGTCCTTCAAGAGCGCAGAAATAAATTGATGGCCAGAGGTCGGTTAAAACGTCATTTCCAGGAATCATTGGAAGGCTCTCAAAGCTCCAAATCTACCTCTAGTTTCCATTCAGGATGCAAAAGGCATGCTGTTATGGCTCCAAATTTGGAGCCTCCTAAAAATATTACTGCATCGGAAACAAAGGCTCTTGGTTCTGACAAAGCAAAATCAACCTCTCTGGCTCCATCAGTATCCTTAGAGCCGGTAGAGTTGCCAGTTAGGGGACGATCTCCTGCTTTGAAGTTGATCTCTTTGATCTTCAGATCACCCATTTTGGAGAGAGCCAGATCTCCCCCATTATCCTCCCATTCCTCCAGGAGCTTAGCTGATGACAACGTGGAGTGGGTGGTGAAGAGATTGCTTAAGACTCCAGCAATGGCAAAAATTTTATCGTCTCTAACTCCAAAGGAGTTGGCACTATCCAAGGCACCATCTCTAATTCCTCCTCCGACCCCAGTAGTGGTTTTGGAGGCAGAAAGTATGGGTCCGCCAGCAGTGGAATCGTCGGTACCGGGACCTCCTTCAGGATCATCTGTTCCAGCATCTGCTCGGATCTAAAGGAGTCTGGGAGCCATCTGGTCAGGGGAGGGGAGTCAGCACAAACAGTTGTTCTAAATAACTCTACCCCTCGGTGCCTCTGCAAGGTTGAGCTTGTCTCCAACATTGACTTCGGAGCCACCTGCTCCACCTCGGACTCGATCCTCAGCATTTTCAGAGTAGAGGGTCTGTTCAGTGCAGAGTGAGGGAGCTTTTGAGCCGATGGAGAGAGTGCTGTCATCCTAGACAGCTCCACTCTCGGAGCCATCTTCTTTTCCCTCACAGGCACCAGTGTTAGTATCTTCTTCACCATCTCCTCCCCAGCATAGAGATCCAGAGCCCCTGGAAGCCCCTGCGGGCGACACCATCTCCTCTGAAACTTCATCAGAGTATCCCTCTGCGGAAGTCCCTCTGAAGAGACTGTGCAAGAGGAAGCACACCTCTTGAGGATGTGTCTTTTGCAGACATCCTTGAGATCCTGAAACAGAGGGGTGATTAGACGCCCACCATCCCTTCAGAGGATGAATCGGTATACCTGGAGGCTTTGGATCTCGCCCTTCCATCTGCTGGGTGACTCCCACTATGACCAACTACTTAACGTTATTTCACGTACGGCCTGGACTTCCCCTAGTACAGTAGAACCGATTCCGTGGAGGCCAAATAAATTTATTACCGCCCCTACTAAAAATGAGTTTCTGTCCAAAGGAGTTCCTGTAGATGCGGTGGTGGTGGCAGCGGCTACTAAGAAGGAGTTATGGGAGACCTCCTCATCTGTTCATCCTCCCAACAAAGAGTCATGGACTGTGGAATGATCTGGAAAGCATGTTTTTTCTTTAGCAGCCTTTACCATGAGATTGCTGAATTACCTGACCCATTTTACAAGGCTTTAAAGGGATCTCCTCAAAGAGCTAGGAGATTCCCTTCAGGGTACTGTAACTTCAGGGACTGCAGACAGTTTCCTTGCAGCTCTCCACCCACAATTCGATTGTCAACTCCTCCATGAGACTGATTTCTTATGCAGCTGATGTGGCGAGTAGAGCAGCAGCTGCAGGAATTTCCCTTAGGAGACATTCCTGGATGGATCTTTGCAACTTTGCTGAGCCCTTCAAGTCTTCCTTCACCAATGCCCCCTTTGATGGTTCAGCCATTTTTGGACCAAAGGTGAAAGATACTTTGACCAGCAGGAAGGAAAAACCTTGTCTGCCATTGGAGTCCATTTTTCCACCCCATCTAGACCTTATTGCAAAGGTCCGAAAGGAGAGAAGATGCGGTTCCGCTTTTCTGATGCACGTGGTGACGTGTCCCCCAAGGGCAGAGGAGGAGGTAATAATGGAAGGTGCTGATCTCGTGGCAGAGGGGGTCCGCAGAATCAGGGAGACAGTGATACGTTCTCTGGCAGGCCCTTCCAGCACTCCTGAAGGGAGGCCCACCTGCTCTTCTCTGGAGGCAGTCAGGGGATGCTTGTCATTGTACCCAAATACCTGGCTAGAAATCACTCGACAAATGGATACCAACAATCATATCCAGAGGTTATTACATACCCCTTTCCGCTCCCCCTCCTGTAAATCAGTCCATCCCAGACGTTCCATCCAGTCACGGGGACTATGCAACACAGGAGATACTTAGGTTGCTAGAAAAAAAGAGTCATCCAAGATGTCCCCGCAGACCAAATTGGATCCAGAACCTACTCAAGGTTCATTTTAGCTCCAAAAAACACAGGGGACTGGAGACTCATCCTGGATCTCAGCAAACTGAACAAATCCGTAAAAAAGTCAAAGTTCCAGATGGTAACACTGCAGTTAACATTCCCTTTTTTTGGGAAAGACGATTGGATGTGCTCGATAGATCTTCAGGACGTGTATTACCACATAAAAATGGACAAGCAGTCCAGGAGACATTTGCCCTTTTGGCTTGGAGCCAGTCACTTTCAGTTTCAAGCCCTGCCCTTTGGCCTCAGTACAGCCCCCAGAGTGTTCCCCAAATGCATGGCAGTGGTTACGGCTCACTTGAGGCATCAAGGATTCCATGTGTTTCCATACCTAGACAACTTGTCTCCCGACCGCCACCACCAAGCCTCTACTACTAAAAGCAAGGGATGAAACAGTGCTTCTGCGTGCCAGGTTAGGCATTACAGTAAACTTAAAAAAGTCTGCCTTATCGGCTTCACAACATATTACTTTCTTAGGTGCAGAATTAGACTTCAAACAAATGGTGGCAAAACTTACTTCCGAGAGAATCCAGTCCATTCACTGACAGGTCAGGATCTTGATATAAAAAAGGAAAGTTCAAGCTAGAATTGTGTTACAGGTCCTAGGTACTATGGCAGCTGCAATCCTTCTAGTTCTCCTAGCATGGCTGCATATGAGGATTCTACAGTGGTTACTCTTTGCCCAGTGGTCAATGCAAGATCTTCCTCTATCACATCAGACAATCATTACAGAATCATGCAAAAAAGACCTGCTCTGGTGGCTTCGAACAGAACAATTGTACTTAAGCTGCCAGTTTGTAGCCCCACAACCAACAGCAGTACTGACCATGGATGCTTCCCAGATCGGGTTGGGGGGCATTATCTGGGAATGACTGTCCAAGGCATATGGAAAGAACATTAGAGCCACTTGCACATCAATGTCCTAGAGATGAGATCGGTGCTGTATGCGTTGCAGGCATTTCAGGACTCTCTTCTGACAGGAACAGTTGCAGTTCAGACAGACAACATGTCAGTAGTGTGGTATATAAATAAACAGGGAGGAACCAAATCGCATCCACTGTGTCGAGAGGCACTATGAGTGTGGCAATGGGCACTCGCTTCTCAACATTTTCTGATAGCAACTAATTTCCCGGAGAAATCCAATGTGATAGTGGACAAACTCAGCAGAGCGATTTTTTTGCCTCACGAGTGGTCCCTAAAATTAGAAGTTGCGGAAGAGATCTTCAGGAGATGGGGCCATCCTTGCTGCAACCTCTTTGCCACCTCCATGAACACCAAATGCAGCAGCTACTTTGTCCTTATTCCCCCTCCAGGGAAGTTACTAAGGGCTGCACTTGTTCACGATTGGCCCCCGGCACTTCTCTATGCTTCCCCTCCCCCTTTCCCCTAATACCCAAAGTACTTCAGAAAGCCAGTACATTAAAAAGCACAATGATTCTCATTGCACCTTATGGCCTCGACAAGTTTGGTTCCTCTTTCTTTGGACATATTTGCTAGAGGAACCGTGGATTCTGGACCCAGTTCCAGACCTCTTGACCCACTCGTTGGGAACGTTCCATCCATCCAGCCACACCCTCAAATTGACAGCATGGCTACTCCATTTCCACACTTAGCCAGGTGTTACGATTTTCCCCCTGCAGTTAAACATATCCTGGTTTCTTCCCACAAACTGTCTATGAGAAAACGGTATTCTAGTAAATGGAAAAGATTTTCTTACTGGGCCGCTAAACATAATATAGAACCTTTTACGGCCCCTGTCACAGCAATTCTGGAATTTCTCTCTAAACTTTTTAATGAAAGGGCTGCAGCAGCTAGTATTAGAGTTCAATTGGCAGCCATATCTAGTTTTCATATGGGAGACATGGAAGTGTCTGTTATGTCCCATAGGCTATGTAAAGCCTTTCTAAAAGGTACTATGTTAAGTTGTCAATCTCGCCTTCATTCTTGCTTGATGGGTTCGGAGCCGATCCCTCGGCTCCGACTCGGCACTTGCTTTAGCTCGAGAACTCCTTTTACCAGCTCGAGGCAGCCCCATATCCCATGATGCAAGGCAGGAAGTACCCAGATCTCGTTTGCCGCTTCGCTTGGGAGGTCTTCTCTTTACCAGCTCCTGGTAAGTAATTCACATTTGTGACTTTTAAGCCCCTTTTTAGTTAAAAACTTTTTGTTTTGATAGTTTAACTTTAAATTTAACTTTTCTGACAGAAATCCCTGTCTCTTTTAATTTTTTAGTCAGTTAATTTCCCTGTCCCATCCCCTGTTAGGGTGTGTGTGTTGGTATTTTTACTAAATACCTTTTGGTATTAGTTTAATTTAATTGGACTGGTGTGTGTGTGTTTTGTTAGGCACCATGTCTAAAGAGAGGGTTTCAGGTTTTAAGAAGTGTGACTCGTGCTGTCAGAAGATGTCTCTGACAGACGGTCACACTTCTTGCCTGTACTGTTTAGGCCCTCTTCACCTGCAGGACTCCTGTGCTATTTGTCACTCCTTCAGCCAGAGAGTCCTGCAGGAGAGAAGGAATAAGTTGATTCTCAGGGGTCTTCTTAAGCCGGAGGGCTCTCCGGCTAAGTCGGCCCACAAAATCAACTAAATCTGCCAAGACCCAGGCTTCTGTTTCTAAGCCTGTGGCCTCGGCTCCGACCGTATAGAGTCGAGATCGGCTCGGCTGGAGCCGATTCTGATCCACTAAGCTTTCGGCCGATGGCTATCGGTGCGAATCTGCTGACCACTGTGGTGTCGGTTCCGACCGGCTCCGACACCCACGTGTACGGCATCGGTGTCGGCTCCGATCGGCTCCGACACCCATGTGGCACAGGCATCGGTGTCGGCTCCGATCGGCTCCGACACCGTTACTTTGGTGGCTGTATCGGCTCCGGCTGGGGCCGGTACATCGGGGCGTTCTGCCGGCTCCGAGAAATCGGTGCCGACAGGATCAGTAATATCGGATCCGATGACCCCTTCCAGGAAGAGGGCGAGGTCTCCTTCCTTGGGGCCCATACTTTCGGCCTCGCCTCTTCTATCGGAACGGAGCCATCGGAGCCGATCTTCAAGGTCATCCAGGTTGTCAGACCATGACCTAGAGAGAGTGGTCAGTAGATTGCTCAAGTCACAGGTACTGGCCCAAATGCTACACAGTCCGTCTCAGCAGGCGACTGTTGGTCCACACCCCGTTACAGTTCCTCCTTCAACTCTACCCCAGAGCTTGGAGTTGGAGTCTTCGGGCATGGTTACTGCTACGGCTGGAGGACGGATACCCCCTTCTGTTCCTTCAGCCCCTACTCTTATCTCCTCTTCCTTAGAGGGATTCGGTGGTCGGGCTTCCATGGTCTCCTCCGAGGGGTGAGTGGCATCGGACCCTTGTCGAACCCGCTCTTCCCCTTGGAGCCTCGGCCTTGGTGAGCTCGGCTCCGACATCTGCCTCGGAGACTTCCCTTTCGGTGGCCCTGGAGTTCCTAGCTCTTGGAGCTGGGCCTCTCGGACCTGCCTGGGAGGGGAGCATTCGAGGTGATGAAGAGTGTACTGGCCACTGGTATCAGTCAGCAGTCTCTTCCCGTGGCTCCTCCCTCTATTGTACCTGTTGACATCTCTGCCACTTCTCTTGCTACAGGACCCAGAGATCCTCCGCCTCAGGTTTCCCCATTGGGAATTTCCCCTCTTCCGAGGATTCTCCTGATGTTTGGAGATCCTCCTAGGAAGAGGACTTGTAAGAGGAAGCATGTAGACTCCCTGAGTCTGTCACTTCGGATACTGACTTTGATGAGTCAGAGGGATCCCTAGATCCCCTCTGAGGATGTCTCCTTCTCAGACATCCTAGAACTTCTGAAACAGAGGGAAACTGGCCCACCAACAATCCCTCTGAGGATGAGTTAGTATACCTAGAGGCGTTTGGATCTCGGCCCTCCACCTCCTGGGTGTCTCCGCCTTTCGACCCCCTTATGCAGGTTATTGCACGAAAGGCGTGGACAGCTCCTGACTCTGTAGAGCCAGTCCCTAGGAGGCCTTCTAAATTTATAACTGCCCCTAGTGACAAACAATTCCTTACCAAGGGTGTCCCGCTGATGCCATGGTGGTGGCTGCGGCCACCAAAAGGAACTTGCAGAGCCTTCCGTGCCCGTCCATGCTCCTAATAAGGACTCTAGGACCGGGGATAGGTGCGGCAAGCGGATGTTTTCCTCAGCGACCTTTGCTATGCGTTCGCTGAATTATCTTTGTCACTTCACCAGACTCCAGAGAGATATCCTGAAGGAGCTGGGAGAAGTAGTTCAGGATCCTACAGCTGCAGGGGCCCAAGAAAAGATTGCTTCGCAGCTAGGAACCCTCAATTCCATTGCTAACTCCTCCATGCGGCTAATATCTTATGCTGCTGATGGAGCGAGTAGAGCCGCAGGCACAGGTGTAGCTCTTAGACGCCAAGCCTGGATGCGGCTATGTGATTTTTGGATCCCTTTAAGGCGTCCTTCACAAATTCTCCCTTTGATGGGTCAGCTTTGTTTGGCCCTCAGGTGAAGGAAACCTTGACCAGGTGTGAGCAGGACGGCAAGACTCTTTCTGCTGTTGGAGTCCGTTTTTCCACCCCTTCTAGGCCTTATCCCAAAGGACAGAAGGGTGGGAAGATGTGGTTCCGTAAATCCCAAGGAGTCACGCCGGATTCACGTGGTCAGTTTACCCCTAGAGGCAGAGGGGGTAACAACAACAGACGCCGCTCTAGAGGCAGAGGGGGTCCGAAGAATCAGGGCAACAGGGAGTCCCTTCCTGAGAAGCCCTTTCAGCATCCCTGAGGTGTTGCCCGGCTGTCCCTCCTTGGAGGCAGTCGGGGGAAGATTATCACTGTACCCAGAAGCCTGGCATTCCCTCACTCAAGACAGATGGGTACAGTCGATCATATCCAAGGGTTACATAATTCCTTTCGAGGTAAGTCCCTTTCCCTCAAGTTCCCTTCCAGATGTACCACCCGGTCTAAGGGACATTGCAGAGTTAGAGATCGCAAAACTACTGCAAAAAAGAGCCATTCAGCCAGTCACAATAGACCATTCAGAGCCCGGAATCTACTCAAGGTTCTTTTGGTCCCCAAAAGACGGGAGACTGGAGACCAATATTGGATCTCAGCAGACTCAACAAGTCTGTCAGGAAGACAAGATTCCGAATGGTCACTCTTCAGTCAATTCTGCCCTTCTTACAGAAGGACAACTGGATGTGCTCAATAGATCTTCAGGATGCGTACTATCACATCAAAATTCACAGGCGCTCCAGGAGATTTCTCCGCTCGGCTGGGGTCCAGTCATTTCCAGTTCAGAGCCCTGCCCTTTGGTCTCACTACAGCCCCCAGAGTGTTCACCAAATGCATGGCAGTGGTCACGGCTCACCTGAGACGTCAAGGATTCCAGGTGTTTCCGTATCTCGACGACTGGCTCCTGTCAGCCACCACCAGGCATCAGCTTATACAAGCCAGGGATTACACAATAGACCTTTGTTCTCATTTGGGCATCTCAGTCAACTACGAAAAGTCATCCTTATCGCCCTGCCAGTCTATTACCTTCATAGGCGCAAACTTAAACACTGTTCGGATGTCAGCTACCCTTACAGAACAAAGAGTTTCAGACATTCAGACTCATGTCAGGATCATTCTGGCCAGCAAGAAGGTACAGGCCAGAATGGTTCTAAAGGTGTTAGGTCTTATGGCTGCGGCCATCACTCTTCTTCCCTGGCTCGATTCTACATGCGCCTCCTTCAGTGGATGCTGTTCACACAGTGGTCATACCAGCAACTCCCAATGCGTCACCAGATTCTGGTGACACAAACATGCAAAGAACATCTTGCTTGGTGGATCACATCGTCTCAGGTTCACCAAGGCAGGTGCTTTGTATCTCCGTCCCCGATAGCCACTGTCACCACGGATGCCTCCCTGATCGGGTGGGGGCTCATTATCAGGGCAGGATGGTTCATGGGGCGTGGCAACCGTTCGAGTACCATCTGCACATAAATGTCCTGGAGATGAGAGCAGTGCTTTTAACGTTGCAAGCCCTCAACGACTTTCTTCCGTAGGGACAATTGCAGTCCACACAGACAACATGTCTGTAGTTTGGTATATCAACAAACAGGGCGGAACCAAGTCCTACCCCTTGTGTCGAAGCTCAGACTATGGCAATGGGCGATCTCCTCTCATCGGTTTCTGGTAGCAACGCATATCCCTGGGAAAACCAACATTATAGCGGACAGATTGAGCAGAGCTATTCTCATGCCTCACGAGTGGTCTCTCAAGCAATCCATAGCGGAAGAGATTTTTCTGGAATGGGGTCGTCCATGTTGCGATCTTTTGCTACTCCCCAAAACAGCAAATGTCCAGACTTCTTCAGCCTCTTCCCTCTATCAGGCCATCCCCCCAGAGACGCTCTGACCCAGGATTGGCCCCAGGGACTTCTTTATGCCTTCCCTCCTTTTCCTCTGATCCCTCAGGTGATCCAGAAAGCTACCGTTTGAGAGCCAAATTGATTCTCATTGCCCCTTACTGGCCTCGACAAGTTTGGTTCCGTTCCTCCATCATCACCTTTTGGTGCAGCCGTGGCATCTGGACCCAGTGCCAGATCTACTGATTCACCAATCCGGTCAGCTGCACCGGTCAATCCCTTCTCTCAACCTCACAGCATGGTTGCTCCACTTCCTTCCTTAGCCAGGCTTCCTTTGATCTCTAACCCAGTTAGAGATATCATAGTAACTTCACTAAAATCCTCTACCAGGAGGATTTACACAAGCAAATGGAAACGTTTCTCTTATTGGGCTAAGGCCCAAAATATTGATCCTTTTACTGCCCCTGTTCAGGCAGTTCTGGACTTCTTAGCAGAGATTTTCCATGCAGGC